>NW_021680530.1:638566-657001 GCF_001412515.2 Diachasma alloeum | reverse complement strand
GAGAGAAATTTATTCTTTATTTCCCATCATTTCTGGGGGGGAGGGGGGGCTTTGTTGTAGGACACCGATCGATCTGTTTTCGCCAGGTTCTTTTATCAGTTTTAGTTCGTGATGGGTTTGTTTATGGATTCGTTGGGGTCTGAGGACTTTCATTGATTCAATTCTTTTATTTTGGTCGAGAGGGAAAATTGATTTTGCGGCTTGAGGAAATACTTGGAAACGTGTTATTTCCTTTTAAAAATATTCGGGGATCGAACGATTTATCCCAAAGTCCTCAATGAAATTCTGTAATATCCATAAATTGTAATTGAGGGAATGAAAATCGCTCGAAAATTTGTTTACGCATGTCTACCTAATTTTGCGGCAAATGATTCCGTAAATAATCTAATCCTCAAGGGTTGTTGATTTTAAAAATTGACTTCTGGTGTGCATAAATACCCTTCTACCCAAATTCTGAGTACGGATGCCGGAAATGTGGGTATGAATGCGTCAAGAGAGGTAAGAAGTCACACCAGGCGTCCGAACCCGTTATTTATGACCCTTGCGCAGATATTAAGCCCCGAGGAACAATGCGGCGACATATTTTGCGGAGTGAAGGGGATTTTGAGGTAAAGAGGAGGACAGAGTGAGGGGTGAATTTTCGCCGGGGGTCTTGAGGTGGCGGGTGAGGTAAAATATAGTGGGGCCCTGCTCCACTTGAATAAATGAATCCTCTTTGAGTGGCCCGGAGTTTTCTGAAGAAGGCCGAGGGAAAAGGGCCTTTTTTGATTCTTCTTCTCATTCTTTCACTTCCGTGAACCCTCGGCGACACTGTCCACCCCTTTTTGCTTTCCTTCTCTCGCTACCGGAACGTCTCGAGAAAAGTTGAATGCAAACACGCGAAAGAGGGGAAAATTGAGTAAAAAATATTCGAATTTTTTGACGATTTTTCGAGAATAAATCTTGTTCGGGGACAATGGGCGAGTTTGAATAGTAGGAAACCCTTTTTGGGCTCACCCGGGGGAAAAAATGAAGAACATCTGCATACGCTTCTGAAGGAATATCCCTTGGATTTTACGGCTTCGAATGTGAAAGAAAAAAATACAAAAACGAAGGAATACATTCCTTTGTGAATGAAGAGAAATTCAATATCGATTGTTTGCAGAAATGACCGGCAGATCCGTTTGCCTCAATTTCTTTCCAGTGGTCGCTCTTCAGCTCCAGAAACACTGGTCACAACTTTTCTCGTCACCTCCCCGATTATTAAAATTGTTGCATTAACGCGGGGCGATTTATGTTTGCAGGAATTGCAAGGAGAGCGTTAAAAAATGCACGGCAGCTGGGAGTCGGGGGAGGCTCCGGTGCCGCCGTCAGATCAGCTACAGCAGCAGCCGATTATAATGGAGGATAATCATCCCCTCCAGTCGCCAACCCCGCCCGCTTGGGGTAGCACGGATAGAAGAGCGGTGAGAAATTTCGCCCCAGATTAATTCCCCCTTTCAGTATGAAAATCCGTCTCCTACGCATTCCATTCTTCTTTTTTGCACTAGATTATTGACAAAATATCAAGATTCGTCTTTACTTTTCTCCCAAAAATTTTCATTTCTACCTAAATTAATTATTAATTAATTTATTAATTATTAATTAATTTTGAAATAGTAAATTCGTAAATATTAACCTACAATTTTCAAGTATTAAATTAATAATCAATTTAGTATTTTACTTGATTGTATTTAGTATTTTATTTTACCAATTATTTCTTCAATTAAAAATCTTTTTTATGAAATTCAGTATTATTTATTCAATAGACAATTGCTAATTATTTAATTCATCTTTAGTTACAAATTAAATGGATTATCGATTATTTTTCTAATTTTAAAATTTCGATGATTATGTTTAAACTTTAATCAAAATAAGGTGCACGTTCTCTTAATTTCGAAGAATGGAATGGCTGAGGCCATCCCTGATAGTCAAGAATGAATGAAATTTTATTATTTCACTAATAATTTATTTTCTCGTAGAAGGAAGAGGCAACCGACGACAAGAACAACGACTCAGGCGTCTCCCCGGGGCACTACACGTCCTCAGCTTCTCCGCGAAGCGAGAGATCCTCCCCCACTGGCACCAGCGGTTTCTCACCAGGAAGCGCGGCATCCAGCGATTTCCAGCCGACGCCCGGCTGTAGCTACGATTACAGTTTGCAGAGTCGCTTCAACAACTGCCCATCGCCCCTGAACTTCTCCAGACTACCAGTAATGACCGATCAGCCAGGGCCGTCCGGGCTGCATCAGCCGATGGACGTTGAGAGCACGAATATTGGAAGTGATTCGTCCGAGGAGGGCCAGGAGCATCTGCAATGCCCTGTCTGTCAGTTCACAGCAGAAAATGGGTAAGAATCACCCCAATTACTCCAATTAGACTGACAACCGATGGTAGTAAATTAATCAGCAACAGAAGAGCTGATACTTCTGTGGATTCTCCTCTGCATCCAGTCACCCCATCCCCGCCAAGTCCATCCACTATAATCACGAAACAATTCGCCACTGCGACTGCCCCAATCTTCTAAAAACTGACATACGTTTCTCCCCCTCCAGATTACAGCTTCGTGACCACCTGACAGGCCACTGCACGAGCACTGACACCCCAGACTTCGCGCACTCGCTCTTCCCCCAGCTCTCCCCCTCGGCGAATCCCCAGCTGAGTCCAATGGACGACATCAATCGGGCATCGACATCATCGGGTTCCGGGCGCTCCGAGCACGACTACGAGGACATCGACGAGCCCGGTATTCGCACACCTCGAGTCAACTCCCAAGGGAAAGTGAAGACCTACAGCTGCAAGCACTGCAGCTTCGTAGCTGTGACGAAGGTCGCCCTCTGGGAGCACGCTCCGCTCCACATCAAGGCCGAGAGGCTCCTGAGCTGCCCCAGGTGTCCCTTCGTCACCGAGTTCAAGCACCACCTCGAGTACCACATTCGCAATCACTTCAAGTCGAAGCCCTTCAAATGCGACAAGTGCTCGTACTCCTGCGTCAACAAGTCCATGCTCGCCAGCCACATGAAGTCCCACTCCAACGTCTACCCGTACAGATGCGCCATGTGCCCGTTCCAGGCAAAGTACCAGCACGCTTTGAAGCAGCACGTGAAGAATCGCAAGCACGAGGTGGGAATTGTGCTGAATCCAGACGGCACACCGAACCCCCACGCGGTGGTGGATGTCTACGGTACGAGGAGGGGGCCCAAGCCGAGGCCAATAGCCCCAAAGCCCCAGGCACGGCCTCCCAGCAATGCCCAGAGCCCCCAGATGATGTCGCAGATGGGGGTGTTGACGCCACTGTCGGTCCCCACTGGGTTCAACCCGTTGATGGCGCTCAACCCCCTGAACTCCATCCTCTCTGGTTTTCCGGTGGTCAACCAATTCGGCAGAGATGGTGTGGATAATATGGAGGGACTCAGGGCGAGTATCTTGGCTCAGTATGCCACGGCCATGGCTGCTGGCAGGCTCAATGCTAATCTGCCTCAGAATGGCGTGAATTACGGACACTCTGGGAGTGGAANGAGAGGACGAAATTCGTCTCTCTTCGGAATTTTTACAGCAGAGGAATCAGGCGTCGGTTTTTTATCTCTTGTATCGAGATTTTTTTTTGAGGCAGCTCGTAATCCCTAGTTTTAGAAATTAATTAGTCTGGTGGAGTCACTCTGAGAAATTCCGAAGAGATTATTTTACTGAATGAGACAAATTCTCTCGATGTTTGTGATAGAAAAAAATATTCACTGCGGTGAAGACTGAAGTTCAAATCCGAGGGAACATTAATCGCTCAAAGTGCATGAGAGCAGAATTCCAATAATATTATAAAGACAATTCTGAAGTTGAATGGATTCAAGAAACAATTGATCACCCAATTCTTCGTGATTCAGAATTCCTTTTATTGTGATGAGATTATCCTCTCAAAAATATGAAACAAGTTGTTCAGTATTTTTTACTCCATTCAATTACAGAATTATGGATGAAGATTATTATTAATTATAAGGTATTTTTCTAAGCTCAAAATTAAAATTAATCAACGAAAAATGATGGATAATTGCCTGGAGGAATTGCCGAGTTGTGCCATAGCAGACGACCCTTGTAAATATTCCTAGACACTGGGAAAAATAGAGTGATTACATATAAATATTTGATATGAATATATTTTTCGAATTCAGAAAATTTATTCCAACGAAATGTTGAAGAAAGTACAGATGACTGTAGCTCCCACTTAATTATTGAAAATTCAAGAAGACGTTTGTGACTCAATATGAAAATTAATTCAGTTGTGAGAATTAAACTTTCTTCGATAATTTTCGATGAGTTTTTCCTTTCTCATTGCATCAGGGATGACTCAAGTACAATTGAATTCCCCATTAATGAGAGAAAATAGCCCAATGAAAACTAGATACGAGAACGTGATGAAAAATGTAAATTAGACGAACGTTTGTATGCGAGAGAGTTTTGTATAAATTACGATGAGTTGAGAAATGAAAACTTCGCTTTTCTGAGCCAAAAATCAAAGAAACGATGAGTGAGATTATTCTAGTATCATTGGGATTAACGGAATGTCATCTAGGTCTAAGAATGCGAAGTCATGTAATTGTAACATTCCTTCTTGTGTACAGAAATTTTGAATATTAATAGTTTATTTACAAAATGGAAAACGTTGGACTTTATTTTCCCTCCTAACGTGCCCGAAAAATCATCTCGTTTGAGTAAATTCAACAGAAAAACCAAAGTCTGTTAATTTTTTTATGTAAAATATTTTCTGTTGGACATTTCCACTCGATAGACATTCGTTTTTTTTCCCCGAGAGAAAAAAAATCGGGACATTTGTCTGTAATCGTTACGTGATTGCTGGGAGACATGTGGAAAGACACGAGGAACGTCCACACGACTTTGAGACTTTCACTCTCAGTTTTACCTCAACTGCGGAGAGAGTGATAGCTCTGGAGGCATTAGTGATACAGAGAGTTGGATTTTTTGTGGCCATCGTTATGGATTTTAAATACTTGCTTGTGGTAATTGATTTGGTTGAAGTTGATGATCGCTCTCGTGATATTATCACTTCTTGGTGATTGATTGGGGGAGTAATTGGGGTTTTTGATGAATATCTTGCACTCGGGGAATGGAAACCGTTTGTTTCTCTCGAAGAATGACTGTTTGACGCTAAATGAGATAATTATTTGTTATTTCAATTATTTAATTCTTGAATAGAAAGAAATTCTGTCAAATTTTAATTTCTATCGAAACTCTCGAAGTCCATTTTATTAAAGACAATTTTATTTACAAAATTTTATTGCTTTTTGGAAATTAAAAAAAAGATATTTTATGGAAAAAAATCTACAGATTTGGAATTTTCTGGGGAAATTCTTGGGCTCAAATTTTCCTCTGTAGGGTTTTTCCTCTGTATTTTTATTTATTTCTCATGATGAAATTTAAAAAATGGAAAAATGGAAAACTCGTGTGAAAGAATTCTTACAGAGAAAATTCTATAGAATAAGTTGTGTTGGAAAATCACGAAGAAATTGACTGTTTGACGCTAAATGAGATAATTGTTTGTTATTTCGATTATTTAATTCTTGAATAGAGAAAAATTCTGTCAAATTTTAATTCCTATCGAAACTCTCGAAGTTAATTTTGTTCAAGATAATTTTATTTAAAAAATTTATTGCTTTTTGCAAATGAAAAAAAAGATTTTTTATTTAAAAAAAATGTATTGAAACGCGCTAAATGAGATAATTGTTTAATTCTTGAACCCAAAAAAATTCTGTCAAATTTTAATTTATATCAGAACTTTCGAAGTCAATTTTATTCAAGATAATTTTATTTAAAAAATTTATTGGTTTTTGCAAATAAAAAAAAGATATTTTATAGAAAAAAATCTACAGATTTGGAATTTTCTGGGGAAATTCTTGGGCTCAAATTTTCCTCTGTAGGGTTTTTCCTCTGTATTTTTATTTATTTCTCGTAATGAAATTAAAAAAATAGAAAAATAGAAAAATCGTGTCAAAGAATTTTTACAGAAGAAATTCTACAGAATAAGTTGTGTTGGAAAATCACGAAGAAGTTGCATAATTTCTTGAAGAATGCGCTGGGATTTTCTGTTGAATTGTTTCACGTGTGTTCACATGAAAATGTAATTCTGGGAAGACCATAAATCATTGAATGATGCAGGTAACAGTCTTCATGATGACTGCCAGAGGCTCGCAGTCGAATCTACTGACGCTGGTTCATGACTTGGTGCAGAATAACGTCGCTGGCATCCCAATTATTCATGAGGTATGTGCAATATTCAGGTATAAGTGGCTTTTATGGGCTGGAAATTGAGTAAGATGGGACTGAAAAAGTAATGGACTCGCCTCGTTTCAGGAGCGAAGTGTTGGAACGATGAGATAAATCAAGTTCGCAATGAATTTTCATAAAGAAAGATAAATTTCTTTGAGATTTCTCAATATCGCTGGCGTTCCGACGTTCTCAGCAATTCATTTCTGACTGGAATTTCCTCATTTTTATAGTAAACCAAAGTGAAGTACACTGAGAGGAGAACAAACACGTCGTCAAACAAGTCTTGTTTGGGCCAACAAAATCGCTAGTTGAAAATTGCCAAAAAAGAATTTATTTGGTTCGAATTGGAAAGTCTCAAACATGAATAATTGTTCTGCCTTCGACAGCCGCGAAATTTTGGCTCAAGAGACGGATAATTCACACCAGACGGTGCCTTTCAGGATGAAAATATCTCTCGTGTGCAGAGAATGCAATTTTTTTTGAACTACTAAATCTATTTTTGCGACAAAAATTTTTCATCCCGGCGCACTCTCTGCGCGTTTGGCACAAAAAATCCTTTTTGATAATTTTCAAAAAACTATTTTCTTGGCACAAGTAAGACTTTGAGAACTTTGTCGTTTTTCTCCCAGTGTAGTTGAGTAAAATATGAAAGACATTTCGTGGAGGATTTTTTTAGAGTAGAATTTAAAAAATTGGAGAATATTTCTAAGTGAATTTCGAGATTTCTGACGAAAAAACAGATCAGACGTAAGGAAAATTATTAAAAAATGTAAGGCTTGACTAATCTGGTCCCTCCAAATTTCACGAGTAATTTTCCAACATTTTGCATTCTACAACAAACTCTGAACTGTTGACGTAATGTTATTTTTTTTTCTTCAGAAAACAGAATGGGACTTTGACCCCAACGACGGAAAAATCCGAAGGGTACAGTACGAAGCGGTGAACGGATGGCGAGGCCAGGACCTGATAAATCGTTTGGGTGGCAGTGCTGGATTCAAAGGTCCATGGGGAACTAAAGTGCAACAGGCTAAGCCAGACCTGCGACATGTCAGATAATCCCTCAGATCAACATCAATTACTCCCTTGTGATACGCATTAAATAAATTATCTTACCATTAAAAATTCCCCGAAAAAAACCTGAAAAAATGCCTCAACATTTTTAACTTATAACAGGACAAGAGGGATAAAATCCATGAAATCTAGTGAAATTAGAAGTTTTATTAAGGGCATACACTTAACACAACGAGTCGCACCTCAACGACAGTAAAATTTCGTTCGGCAACTCCACAAATGCGAACATCGCACTCCCCCCACGAATTACATTACGCTACGCATTAATTTACACGCTAAAGTGTAACTCATCACACTTCAACAGCTCTCAAAATTTCTGCCACGTCTACCAAGTAATTCGCCCAACTGATTTTAAAAAATGTATTGAACACCGAGTACGTAAAGGTGAGTGGATTTTAATGCTTCGAGGTGCAACAGACCGTCGACTAAAAAATTTCCTAAACTCGATCGTTCATTCATGGAGAGAGAACCCCAAAATCCCCTGATTTGTCCTCTCACCCGAGAAAAATATGCCACAGCCATTACCAATTTACCTTATCTACCATCCAATTATCATTTTTCCCCATTTTAGTCCCACCTCCTCCGCTCTATTTCCTATTTTTTAAAAATGTAAAAAAATTCTCCCCTCGCCGATCAATTATTCCTACATTTTCTGTCTACTTTTTACATTTTACTACTCCATAAATGAAAATTAAGTTATTCCTCGTCTCCATTCGCTACTTCTCATCGTATTATGGCATTCACTGCTCCTCATGATTGATTAATTTTCATTTATTCCCCTAATCTCGAAGAAGAAAAATTCTACAAACGCCATGATTCAACGTACTCGGTCTTCAAGAGTGCAATTTATCGATCTTCAATACCATATTCAAACATCAACCCCAGAGTTTTTCCAACGAATGGAACACTCTTGGCAATGGAATTCGTATGAATGCTCTATCAAGTAATTATTATATTGCTGGTGGGTTTCTTCATAATTTTTTTTCTCCAATCAGAGTGTCGTGGCTCCTTCAATTGTCGATGTCGTTGTCGATGCGACTGCTGCGTATGCCTGTTTTTCCTGTCCACGGGTAAATGTCGGGACAGGCCTGGCACGTCTTCATGTACCTCACGCCACTCTTGTGCCAGAGGTTGCAGACCTTCGCGTTGTTGCATTTTTTGGGTCTGTCCTGTAATCAGAGGATTGCTATGTTAACTAATATGGCAATAACTCGAGAACCGCTAAGTGAAATTTTCCAACTTTTCTTTTATTTTCAAGGTACTGTCGGTAGCTTTAAAATGAGCCCTGACCCATCCAAATCGCATCATTTGATCGAGAGAAATGCTAAATTAAAGGCAGTTAATTTCACCCCAGTGCGTTTTTTGGGTCTGTCCTGTAATCAGAGGATTGCTATGTTAACTAATATGGCAATAACTCGAGAACCGCTAAGTGAAATTTTCCAACTTTTCTTTTATTTTCAAGGTACTGTCGATAGCTTTAAAATGAGTCCTGACCCATCCAAATCGCATCATTTGATCGAGAGATATGCTAAATTAAAGGCAGTTAATTTCACCCCAGTGCGTTTTTTGGGTCTGTCCTGTAATCAGAGGATTGCTATGTTAACTAATATGGCAATAACTCGAGAACCGCTAAGTGAAATTTTCCAACTTTTCTTTTATTTTCAAGGTACTGTCGGTAGCTTCAAAATGAGTCCTGACCCATCCAAATCGTATCATTTGATCGAGAGAAATGCTAAATTAAAGGCAGTTAATTTCACCCCAGTGCGTTTTTTGGGTCTGTCCTGTAATCAGAGGATTGCTATGTTAACTAATACGGCAATAACTCGAGAACCGCAGAGTGAAATTTTCCAACTTTTCTTTTATTTTCAAGGTACTCTCGGTAGCTTTAAAATGAGTCCTGACCCATCCAAATCGCATCATTTGATCGAGAGATATGCTAAATTAAAGGCAGTTAATTTCACCCCAGTGCGTTTTTTGGGTCTGTCCTGTAATCAGAGGATTGCTATGTTAACTAATATGGCAATAACTCGAGAACCGCTGAGTGAAATTTTCCAACTTTTTTCTCATTTTCAAGGTACTGTCGGTAGCTTTAAAATGAGCCCTGACCCATCCAAATCGCATCATTTGATGGAGAGATATGCTAAATTAAAGACAGCTCACTTCACCCCATTATCGAGTTGCAAATGAACTCGTGAATTATAACTCAGAAATTGCAGTTGAGAAAGGGTGAGCGACACTTACAGGATAATTACAGCCAAATGGCTCGAAGTTGTCCAGTAATGCTAGAGGGGTTGGATTCCTGACCCACTGGAGTGCCTGCCAGTTCGTCACGATCCAGACGTCGTCCATGGCAGCAATAGTATCGAGGAAGGAGATGAATCCTTCCTTGTGGTGGGGCTGTGTGAACCACGCTGCGTGGTAGAACAATCCAAAAGGCGCCCTGATCGTAGATTAAAATAAATCAGTCAGCGTAAAAAATAATATTTGCAAAACAATTGATTTATTTTATTACATTAATCTATTTTTCAAATCGTCTCGTGAAATTTCAGGCATTTTTTCACAGCTTCAGGCACTTTTCAGTGATAAAAATGTGTTTTATATTTTTTATTATTTTTTCATATTGTTTATTTTAGGGAAAAAATGGCTTCGAAAAGTTTCTGCGATGCAGATAGTCATTTGGGGTTTATCTGGGCTGAGATTGCCTCACATTGGGCAACTCCAGCAGATATTTAACGATAAATTACCTGTTGGTAGTGTAATGTCTCTCGAAATTCTTAATGAGCATTTTGTAAACACCATCGGGTGTCGGTGGATTGCTGCAGGCGTCTCCCATGGAGCATCTGCCGCCGTTGAGGTCCTGCCACATCACCATGGGCACCTCCCACAGGCCTGGGTAGGAGCGCGTTGGACAGGGGGGTATCATGCAGTCGTGGAAGAGTTTGTAGTCGAGGGTATATGGCCACGATGGTGGACGATTCTCGTAAATCGGCATCGATGAGTCGTACGTGAAATTCGTCTCCCAAAGCATCTTGAACATGTTGTTTCCACCGACCTGACGGCAATTCATTCGAATCAGTTCGGCTTGGCAATGATGAATTAGTGATTTTTCATGAAAACGATTCAACTTTCAGCTATTATTTTGGTAATTTCATTGAATTTCTGTGGGAATTTCACTGGAATTATGGGAATTGGTGGAGATTTTACAAAATGCAAAAAACAAGAATTTATTTAGAATGTATTTGTGAGAGGAATTGAATAATTTACAGTTTTCGGCGATTTTTTCATCAAATTATTAATTTTTAGAGACGGAAAGTTGTCAAGTTTAGGTCAATTATTCAATGAAAATGGACAGAAGTCAGGAAAATTCAGGGGAATATATTTTTGCATGTTAATTACATTTCAATTAATTGAAAATTCAGCGTAATTTGGTACAGAATGTTGAAATTTACATTGAGAATTCATTGGATTTCCAGTGAAATCTGAAATTTTATGATTTCAAATTTTGTTTAAATGATTACCTATAAATCTAATTTAATGACACTTTCTTGAAAATTACTAGACAACTTGGGAATTTCCATCACATTATATTGAAATTAAAGTGAAATTTCAAAGAATTTCGTTATTGTAAATTCAAATATTCATTGAAAAATGAACGGAAGCTACGAATTTCAGTTCAATTGGTCAATGAAAATTAATAGAAATTAGGAAAATTCGGGCGAATATATTCTTGAATTTTTAATCAATTAAAAATTGAACCTAATTTGCAACTGTTTATTAAGATTCACAAAAATTTGGATTTTCTCGAAATTGCATTTACATTATAGTTTCACTGAAATTTCAAGGAATTTCGTTGTAAATACAATATTTCATGGAAAAATCAGCCGAAGTTGTAAATTTCAGTTCAATTATTCAATGAAAATTAATAGATATCCGGAAAATTCAGGTAAATATATTCTTCAATTTTCAATGAATCAAAAATTCAGTCTAATTTGCGGCTGATTATTGCGATTTACAAAAATGTTGAATTAATGAGTCTGAAATTTCCTAATTTGTTCCCTCAAATAAAATTCAATGTCACTCTCCTGAGAATTCCTAGTCAACTGTCCCTGGATTTCAATATTATTTTCAACAGCCTGACTAAAAAAACAGTATGCAAACACGAATAAGTGTTCAGTCAACGCACAACAGCGATGTTCGGCTCAGTTCTCCCTCCCACTTTATGTAATTCAATGTTAAGCAATGATTAGAAAATGAGGTGGGACTTACGGAGAGGAATGGAGCTCTCATTCCCCTGACGTCCTCCAACTTGACTCCTCCATAAGCGGCGAGAATTTCTCGCTGTCCAGCCACTTCTCTGGCCCACTTCCTGGCCGAGAACTGCTCACCGAAACTGTGCCTACGTATTCACATAGATTACAGTATATTCCAGGATCTAGTACTGGCGGAATGAAGGTAAAGTCGAGTACGAGGGTTCAGTCAACTCAAATAGTGGGGAAAAACTATTTTTCTTCATCAAGTGACGAAATTACGTAGAAAAAAAAACGGATTCACTCTCTGGGTTAAAATAGAAATGAAAATTGTATTAGTTTGAAAGATTTTTTTGGCTTTTATTATTAAGCTGGTGATTTAAATAGTGAAGTGGTAAAACATGACATAAAAATTTCATTTTTCAGGTCTCGAAATCCAATTTTCATTGTCAGAAGACATTTTAAAAATCTATCATGACCAAAATTATGAATATGACTTAATGGTTTCATCTTTAGATTAATTTTTGATATTCAATTAATTTTGCTTCATCACTTCACTCTCGGAATGAAGGAGAAAACAATTATTTTCTATGAAATGACAAAATTAGCTAGAAATAATCGCAATAGAACTCTTCATTTTATTCTCTTCATTGAGAAAAGAAGAATATGTTAGTTGGAAATTTTTTTGGCTTTGATTCCTAAGCTGATGATTTAAATAGTGAAGTGGTAAAACATGACATAAAAATTTCATTTTTCAGATCTCAAAATCCAATTTTCATTGTCAGAAGACATTTTAAAAATCTATCATGACCAAAATTATGAATATGACTTAATGATTTCATCTTTAGATTAATTTTTGATATTCAATTAATTTTCCTTCATCACTTCACTCTCGGAATGAAGGAAAAAACAATTATTTCCTGAATTTTTTTTTTCTGAAACAATTATTTATGAAATGTCAAAATTAGGCAGAAATAATAGCAATAGAAAACTCTTCATTGTATTCTCTTCGTTGAGAGAAAAAAAGAATATGTTAGTTGAAATTTGTTGGCTTTTATTCATTAAGCTGATGATTTAAATAGTGAAGAGACAGCGTCAAAAGGCATTTTAAAAAATCTACTACCCCTAAAACTGTAAATACGCCTAATGACTTCATCTCTAGATCATTTTTTGTGCCATTAAATTCATCACGTTTTATCACTTCACCATCAATTCTGCCGAACGAGACGTTCCAAGCTCGTTTGATGCAGCGATGATACTTACGAAACAGTGTGAGAAGCGATTTCATGACCATTTGCATAGAGATTCTGCACTTGGCTGTAGTCAGTCCACTCGTGTGACACGTAGAACGTAGCCGAGATGGGACAGCCGTTCGGGTTTTTACGTCCCTTCTCAAACAGATCTGAGTAGAGGCCCTTGTTGAGATCATTGACTGAATCGTCGAATGTCAAGAGCACAATCTGGGGTATCTCCTCAGGCAAATAATCACCTGTTTGCCATTAGTTCGACATTTTTTTTTTCGCAAGCGAGTGATGGGAAAGTGTGCCATTGATGAGGTGTGAAAAACCGTTTGGTCATTGTCCGGTGTTTTCAAGGCAGATAGATGAAAGGAAAAAAGAGAAAAGAAAAAGTTTCAGTTAGTAATCAGCATTAGTTGCCTGTTCTATTAAAAACTTGAGTTTTTAATTTTTCGGCAGAAGTTTGCAGTTGCAGTTGCATTGGAAGTTCAGAGAATTTTTGTGATTTTTTTTTTGCAAATTTCATCAAAATTCCACTCATTATTTGACAAATATCTTCCAAAATTTTCTCTCAACCTCATCCATTTACGGATATCTGCAAAAATATCAAAAATTTTATTTTCGTCAAATCAATAATTTTTCGAGCGCAAAACACTTCGACTGAAATAAATTTCAGTTTGTGAATTGATTTCAATTAATTTCCCTCGGTTAATTGTCGGATAAAGCCTCGTACTCGCGCCTTTTTTCCACTGAAAAAACCGCACGACTTACGAGACAGTGTGACTGGCCATTTCATGCCCATCGGCGTAAAGATTCTGCACTTGACTGTAATCTGTCCACTCATGAGACACGTAAAAAGTGGCTGATACTGGACAGCCGTTGGGATTTTTGCGTCCGCGCTCGAACAAATCCTCGTAAAGTTGCTTATTGAGATCATTAACAGCATCATCGAACGTCAGAAGGACAATCTGTGGTGTCTGTTCACTGGGAATGCCACCTATTCGTCGATTAAAAAATCATTTCCTCATTACTCCTCTCAGTTTTGAAAGAAAAATTCACTTCAATCGAGGAAGTTCACTCGACTCCATTCCCGGGAGCTTAATCAACATCGTAATCCCGAGAAAAATAAATGAAAACCTAAAAAATAACCTGATTTCCTGGTGAAAATGCCGACGACCGCGAGTGACTTTGAGCAACTCTCCCTCTTGTTACAACGACACTTGAGATTATATTTTTCACGGTCGTAAAATACTCGATCGATTTCTCGTTATTCTCTTGCATAACTCCTTCGGAAATTATGGTAAATCATTTGCTGATGAATGAACCATTTGGTTGGGAATAAATTTCATGCTTTTTTATAATTCTCGCTCCAATAAACGAAGGGAAAAGATTCAAATTAGGAAATATCACGGGGAGACCTGTTTTCAATTTTTTATGACGAAGCAAATGTATTCAAATGACACGACACATTTTGGAATTAAGGCCCGGGCGTACTATCTTTCCAATGTTATCTGGATTTTTTTTATCCTTCGTAATCCAAAATTGTCAATTGAGTGGTAGAAATCGTGTAGAAATTCCTGTAGAAATTCCCAAAAATTATGATAGAATGATGAAAAAAATTGAAAAATTCTGAACTCTTGCAAAGAGCGTTTTTAATTGAGATTCAGAATGAGTTGGAAAAAGTGGAAATTACTCATATCTGATTCGCTGTGGCTAATTATCTATTAGCTGTCATTTTCCATGGTGGATAACAAAACACTAACTCCTCATGGGAAGTGACAGCTAGGTATCTCAATTTTCAAACCAGTGGTATGTAGTCATCTGCCATTTTTATGTGATAAAAGTGTGATTGAAAAATTCTCCAAAATATTACAACTTTTTTCAAAGAGCCTTTTCCGTAATAAATGTCTGCGCAGTGTGGGAAAAGATTTACGAAATCAGTCTTCCCCCTGCATGACATTGGGTGACAGGCCGCCATTTGTCACCGTAAATCAGATACATTTTTCAATTTCTTGTTACTCAACTTATTCTGAATACAAATGAAAAATGCTCTTTGAAAAAATTAAGAATTTTTTCTGCTTTTTTTATTTTTCATTCATAATTTTTCAAAACTTCTCCATGACGCAGGACCTAATTGACAGTTTCAGATGACGAAAGATGAAAAAAACCGCATAAATTCGATAATTCTCCGATAAATTTGGGTTTGAGAATAAAAAAAGGCATTCAAAACACTTTCAAAAATACATTTCACTCGATCGAATAATCACGAGGCAATACTCCACCTAATAACGGAATATTCAGTTCGACAATCGCGAACGGATGGGAATATTCACAATCGCGAATTTTCGGCGCAATGGGGGAGGTGCGTACGCGGATCTGTTTCACTTTCAGCCGTCCCATGCGTAATATGCGTGCACTAACGTTGGCAATCGGTGAAAGTATAACGGCCATTACAAGGCGTTATTCTCATTTCACTCTAATTCATTCCCCAGCTCTTCTCACTGGTCTGTTTCCTCGATAACACAATCGACATGTGCAGTAGTTGTTTTTCTTTTTCTCTTTCATTTTTCAGTTCCTTCTTTGGTCGGCTCATTGTTGTTGTGGCAAGTCAGTGGGAATTTTCGGTTATAAAAGGCCTGATGAGGCGAATTAACCGGTGAATTGTGAGCAGTTTGGTCTGTTCATTTTGCGAATTGAAATTGGGGCATTCTTTTTTGGTAGTACTCAGAAGTTTCGGGAGGGTTAATTAATTTTTATTTAAATTAATGAATATTTCATTAAGAGTGAAATGATCATTAATTTCAATTGAAAATATTTGGAATGAAACAATTATTATTGATTATTAATTGTTTATGTAACAATCAATAATAATAATAATAATAATAATAATAATAATAATTGAAATAGGACAATTTTTTTATGATAACACTCAGGTTTTTTGAAGAGATTAATTAGTTTTTAATTAAACTAATGATTTTTTTTAAACGAAATAATTATTATCGATTATTAATTGTTTATGTAATAAAGGGGCAGAACAGGAGATGAGTCCAGGGATTTTGTAACGATAATTAACGAAAAGTCATTAAAAAAGTGGGGAATGGAATGAAAATTGATTATTAGTTTTTTTTAATAAAAAAAAAACTGCCTCAAGAGTTGATTTTGCGTTTGAATAAATAAATTATTCATTTCATATAATCCAGATATTTTCATTTAAATAAAGACATAAATAAAGAAAAGAATTGTTGAAATTAATGAAAAAGCTTCGATCAAAGAGTTTCATTTGATTTGAATGCATCATTTACCTCGATGTATTTTCCAAATAACCAGTGAATTAATTTCCGGCTCATCACCCCTCCCACATTTAGTAAAAATAATTTAGTAGAAAAGAAGAATGAAATGAATTACCGGGAATGTCAGAGCCACCGCAGTTGCAATCCGGAAGTAGACAGACGTCCTTGCGGCACTTGGCAGCGGGTTTGTCGACCTGTGGAGTTGGATACAGGGTAGGTGGTCTCGTTGGTGGATGCCTGTAGATATCAACGAACTCCTGGGCCTTGGAAACAATCTCAGTGGAGGGTTTCAGCGTTGGCCTCACCCGTCTGGGATTTAAAGTAGTGTAAATAAGCGAGGAAGTGAAATCAGGAGCGAACTGATCAACTGGTTCAAATCGACTTCGGCTATTGGCCAGTTTTCAATGAATATCTCGAAATCTAAGGGAGATAGCAAAATTCTTCTCATGACCTTTTTAGTAGCACTCAATTCGCTCTACAAAAAAGGTTATTATGAAAATTTCGCTATCTCCCTTGAATTCGGAAATATTTCCGGAAAACTCAACTGAAGACTAAATTGACTTCAACCCTTTGACAATTTCGCTATCTCCCGTGAATTCGGAAATATTTCCGGAAAACTCAACTGAAGACTAAACTGACTTCAACCCTTTGACAATTCTGCTACTGAAGTTGAAAAAGTAAAGAGAATTTTTGAGTTACGAAATTCTTTGAAATTTCAGTGCGATTTAAGTGAAATTTCGGCTATTAGTCAGTTTTCAATGAATATCTCGAAATCTAAGGGAGATAGCAAAATTCTTCTCATGACCTTTTTAGTAGCACTCAATTCGCTCTACAAAAAAGGTTATTATGAAAATTTCGCTATCTCCCTTGCATTCGGAAATATTTCCGGAAAACTCAACTGAAGACTAAATCGACTTCAACCCTTTGACAATTTCGCTACTGAAGTTAAAAAAATAAAGAGAATTTTTGAATTACGAAATTCGCTGAAATTTCAGTGCAACTGAACTGCGATAATAGTTTACAATAAGTTAACCGATAATTTGAACCAAAAATTTCGAACAATGCATCGTGGGGTATCCCAGGACAGCCCGATGCAATTAACCACACACGTGCCCCCATTAATTAGCCTGACGAGGGTGTGTTAATGTATCCGAGTGGACATTTCGATCCCCGGTATTCAGGGTAATGTATCATTGCACAATCGAAGCGGTGGGAATGATCAGCCGATGAACCGTGAAGATCAGAGAGGGATAGTGCATTTTTCAGTTTGTTTAATTGACAGGCAAATCTGTCTGGCTGATTAATCAATGAATAGTCTCACAATCAATAATGAGTGATAGGTTGCGTAAACGAAGGAGGAGAAATGCTTCAACTGAATTGAACATGTGAATAAGTAGTGGATTTTTTTCGCGCAGAATTTTTCATTGAATATTTACTGTATTATTTCAGTCCCCAGTCAAATGAGAGAAAATAGAAATTTCATTCCAATGAGTATGAAAAAATAATGAAATAGTTTTTTATTTTATTTGTACTTACGGTGGCGCTGTACCTCGATTAACTTGTGGTCGTCCCCGACTGGAAAAGAAATGACCGAGATATTTACATAAAGACAATTAAACACTCGATTCAATTCAGCTTCCGGTATTGTGAACGAAAGTGAACGAAAATCGTATTTGTAGTTTATCGTTTTGTACTGAGTGAAAGTGTGAACAAAAGGAGAGCGTGTCGAGGGATTGATTTCGTGCTCATCCATTGTCGACGCAGTACGATTGATGATTCTTTGGGTGGATCAATGGTACTCATGAAATTGGGTCTCGGTCGGGGCCGAAAAGGAGAGTGCGGAGACTCACCAATGAATTGTGATCGGAATACAAAATCTTGAATGAGCGTTATTTTTTTTTTTCAACTCAAATGTTTTTTCTGAATTCGAAATTCACATTTTTTTATCTGTAATGATGGCACATTTAACGAGACACGAAGGACTCATTCGTTACGTTTCGTCTTTGATTCTCTAATCAACATGAAACCATGGGGAAGATAATTTTGTTATAAATTTAGCTCACCTCTGTACAGTGACAGTAAAGGGGCGTGCTGTTGTGGTGGGTGGTGGTTGGGTGGTAGTCGTCAGGGGCACATAACTATCGACAATGGCATTTGGTGTTGTCACGTGGACCGCTGGATGGCTGAGACCATTGGTTCTGTGCATAACAAGGACAAGATAGTGTTTCTCCCCAATTTGGTATCACTGTCGTGTTGAATTTTGTCAGTGACATTAAAACAAAATAACAGTCCCTG
>NW_021680530.1:596677-630170 GCF_001412515.2 Diachasma alloeum | reverse complement strand
TGGTTGGGTGGTAGTCGTCAGGGGCACATAACTATCGACAATGGCATTTGGTGTTGTCACGTGGACCGCTGGATGGCTGAGACCATTGGTTCTGTGCATAACAAGGACAAGATAGTGTTTCTCCCCAATTTGGTATCACTGTCGTGTTGAATTTTGTCAGTGACATTAAAACAAAATAACAGTCCCTGGCTGTGGGTAAATATCTCGAAAACCATTGAGAAGTCATCGACTAATGCAGCGTGAAAAATTAAGGGATTATTATGACGAGTGAAATGGTCTTTTGCTCATGTCTCAACGACTTACGATTCTCGAGACTTTATCATTTGTTTAAGTAAGTAGCTTAAGACCTTTAGTTTCTGAGAGGGCGCATACACCGCGGGGCGCTTCTACCGCAAACGTCCACATCCTGAGAACTACGATTCTTAGATATGTGAATTGAAAAGCATTTTATTTGTCATGAAATTCCCTACATTTGTCACACTGAATGTCTCGATGACTTCTCAATAGTTTTCGAGATATTTCCATTGACAGTGGGGCATTGCAGTGACAGCGAGAGCACATTTACTCGATAGTGTATCCGTAGTGCATGTACACATGACTGTGGCCACCGTATTCCCTCCCAGCGCAGTCGTCTACTGCGCAACTTCCGTTGGGTTTTTCGTTACAAGAGATTCCCAGGGATTGCTCTATCCCAAAATTTCGATAACGAGGGCTGACATGTGAATGTTGAGTTGTTTTTTTTACCCAGCAGTGGGAAAATATTAATTAATCAAAGGTAATTGTTACCTGTACGACTGCTGGCCATCGTTGATTCGGAACTTGTTTTTGTTGAGATGACTCTGTGGCTGTAGAACAAAAGTTACCGAGTTAAGTTAATTCGTCATCGCTATTATTGCCTGATTATTCAAATTACGGATAATTGCCGTTGTTCATTATCAGTTGTTCGTCCCGTGATCGATGATTTTACGGATTTACCTGATTCTCATAAATGTCATAATCCGAAACAGTGACATCCTGATTCAAATTGTACTTGTCATTATCGTTCACTGGAACTTTCTTAGGTTTTTGCGTGTAGGAAGTGGCTTTCGAGTTGGGCGTCACCTCAGCAATCCTCACGCTCTGGTGCTGATGAGGATGTTGGAGGGGAACCGAGTGATTTACCGTGTACTGAGCGTAATCTACGCAACAACCAGTCGAAGAAAGGGGAATTAACGTCACGAGTGCAAGTAAATTAACCCTTGGCACCTCAATAAATGAGCAACAGGTGACAAATCAACAGTAAGATATCAATGATTCAAGAACTCACCGTCATCCTTGTAAATAGACACATCGTCATCATAAATAGTGTAATAAGGATAGGTCTCAGGATCATAATATGACTTGGAAATAACAGGTGTAGCTGCGGTCGAAGCAGTGGTCTTCAAAATCCTCGGGTTCTCAGACGGAATAGCTCTGCGAACCCAAGAGAACAACAAAATCAGAAAAACAATTCAGTAGCGAAGCGGTAAACTGGATTAAGTCGATTTTGACTATTGGCCAGTTTTTTTTAGAAAAATTGATTGAGTTATAATTGACAGTTTGTGCTCCTGCGGACCCTTGGGGCTTTCAGGGTCATAAGGGCCATAAGGGTCTCGGGGTACAGCAAGGTTACAAGGGTCAAAATTCCTTATTTGATTATAAGTTTATTTGATGTTGCAAGAACGGGTAACAGAGGTGACCTTTGCGGGCCCTTGGGGCCATAAGGGCCATAAGGGTCTTAGGGTACAGTAAGGTTACAAGGGTCAAGTGGGTTAAAATCCCTTATTTGATTATAAGTATATTTGATGTTACAAGAAGGGGTAACGGAGGTGACCTTTGTGGACCCTTGGGGCCTTTACGGTCATAAGGGCCATAAGGGTCTCAGGATACAGCAAGGGTCAAGAGGGTCAAAATCCATTATTTGATTATAAGTCTATTTGATGTTACAAGAACGGGTAACAGAGGTGAACTTTGCGGGCCCTTGGGCCCATAAGGGCCATAAGGGTCTCAGGGTACAGTAAGGTTACAAGGGTCAAGTGGTTTAAAATCCCTTATTTGATTATAAGTATATTTGATGTTACAAGAAGGGGTAACGGAGGTGACCTTTGTGGACCCTTGGGGCCTTTACGGTCATAAGGGCCATAAGGGTTTCAGGCTATAGCAAAGTTACTAGGGGCAAGAGGATCAAAGTCCCTTATTTGATTATAAGTCTATTTGATGTTACAAGAACGGGTAACAGAGGGGACCTTCAGGGTCATAAGGGCCATAAGGGTCTCAGGGCACAGCAAGGGTCAAGAGGATCAAAATCCCTTATTTGATTGTAAGTCTATTTGATGTTAGAAGAATCCTTTTGCAATTGAGTTATAAAAAAGGTCATGACCTCAAGGGTCATAACCTTAACCTTTGTAACTCTCAATTGCACAAAAGGTCATGAGAAAAATTTATCTATCTCTCTTAGATTCCGAGATATTCATCAAAAACTGACCAAAAGTCAACATCAACTTAACCCGATTTACCGCTTCGCTACTGAATTCCCACCAGCGACCTCGACTGGCCCCCAAACAACATCCTCAATTACCTGTAATGATTTTCAGTCTGACCTCTGCCGGAGTGCAGACTCTCCTTCTCTCTCTCCTGAAAAAGACCAATGTCCGTACAAAAAAAAAACACCAACAAGTGGGGATAATTGACAACTGCTGCTGCCATAAAGACAATTCGTTATGATTTAGTAGAGAAAGGAAAACTAAAAAGAAAGAAATATTAAATATGTGACAACGGCAGATGCAACAAAGCGGTGAGATTTTGTCCTTCGAGGAGATCCACTTTCATTCAATTCAATTCCCAATGGAGAATCCCTCGTCAAATGAGAGAAAAATTTTGCCAAATTTATTCCATTCGTCTCAAGACCTACTCTCTGATCACAAAATGACGTCACTAAATCGCATTTTCAGTTGTCCATCAGCTGTGGCGGCGCTCCGATGCATTTCCCACTGGCAAAACGCGCGGATGCGCGCGCACGAATCGCGTTAAATCCTCCTGAAACCGTTTCCCCGTCGTTTCAATGCGGAATAGTGACGTCAAAGCGTTCGAAACATGTTTCCGAAAAAAAAATTTCACAAGTATTTTCCGTCTCCAAGTGGATCCCCCACAAACATTTCTCTCTATCTACAACAAAACAAGAGGCGATGGACCCAGAACAGCCAGTATCGTCAGAAAAATCGTGTCAGTCTTCCTCTCACGCCACTCGCTCCACAAAACCCCCTCCCCCCCCTCCAAGAAATGAAAAAAAATTTCGTTGCTCGACAAATCACACTCGTTTCAACAAACTACTCATTATTTTGGAGCTCTCGTTGTCGTCGTCACCCATAAAAACTCTGTCATCTCGCGTGAAAATCAGTAGTTGAATAAGAAGAAGTCAAGAGTATTTGATCCAAAGTTTTTGGTGTTTTGGATTGACTTGACTTACGAGTGAACTCCTCGATGAAGTTGAACGTTGTCGTGTTGCCCGTTGGCCTAAACTCGTGGGTGTAACTGTTATCTCATTGCCCTCATCCTCATCGCCCGTTGATTTTTCCTCCCCAAGAGTCGTTGTCTCCACTATTTTTCCAGTTGTTGTTACCGTTGTACTGTCATTACTACGTACATCATTGAATGCGTCTTTGACAGTGTTACTTGTCGTTACTGTTATCTCATTGGCCTCAATGTCCTCGTGACTCTGTACCTGACTGATTTTACTGAGTATCTGGGCCCTCTGGTGAGGGCTCAAGGTCGTCGGAATGTCCTCGTAATTGTCAGAGCTAACGGACAATTTCTTCGGACTTTCCCGTCTTCTTGTCATTGGCGTTGTGCTGCGCAGTGTAACGTCACTCTCCAGTGATTCCCTAACAATTTGATCGTTGACCGGTCGTTTACGGACGATCTTCATCATTGTGACACCCCCCTGATACCTCTCACTACCACGATACTGAGATAATCTCGATTTTATTCGCTGGCGGAGGGTTGTCGGTGCTGTTGCAAAATTACCGTGACCAATTGGTTCATCACTGAATTCGTAGGTGACAGGTTTGCGAGACGAGGGCGTCGGCTGGATCTCATTCTGATCCGAGTCGTTGTCCTCGATTTTTGCGCCGATTTCGGGGAGGATTGAGGTGATTGGCGGAGGCGAATCGGTTGTTTTGGGGTTTTCAACGGTCATTTTTTGGCTTTCAACGGTCATTTTTCGGTTTTCAACGGTCACTTTTTCATTTTTATCAGTCACCTCGCTATTTCTCTCGGTTATGTAATTGTAATTGTCATCCTCGTGCTGATCTGTCGGATATTTAGCTACGGATTCAGTGATTTCGTCGTCAAATTTTGGTGGCAATTTGAAGGGCGATGGGGAACTGACGATTATGTAATTCCTTCTTGTTGCATCCTGATACGGATTATCGATCCTATCGCGATCGCTAATGTTATTTTTAATAGTCATTATTGGTGGTTTTGTCGGTGTCGCTGTCGAACTAACGTTTGTCACGTGTCCGACATTGTCATATCCATTTGATGCAGGTGGTGTGACGTAAGCGGGATGAAGAGGTCGTGATGGGTGCGTTGAACTTACGGATATGATGTTACGACGCAGGCCATCACGATCGCGCTGTACTTGGCCGATTGTCGATGGTTGGCCGCGGTAGACACGCTGTTGGCGATCGCTCTCGATTTCGGAGGCTGGCTCGTACTCGTCGTCGGGGTAGGTGGTGCGTTGGGGTGGTTGACGGTGGCGGGAGTGACGCTCAGGGAGCTGGGGTTGTTGGGGCGGTGGCGAACTCGGCTGACGGGCGGCCTGACGTTGGGGCGCCGGCTGACGCTGCTGGTGGGATTCCTTCGCCGCTCTGGGGAGCAAACGAATGGGGGGACCATCAAAAATTTTATTTAAAGAATACGTAATATGGGCCAATTCAATATATATTTTTTTTTAGATAAATTGAGCCAAGTTATAAGTAAATCATATGACACCAACTGTAGAGGAACGTCAAGCCGAGACGACTGTTTTTTTTTTTTTTTTTTTTTTTTTTTTTTTTTTTTTTTTTTTTTTTTTTTTTTTTTTTTTTTTTTTTTTTTTTTTTTTTTTTTTTTTTTTTTTTTTTTTTTTTTTTTTTTTTTTTTTTTTTTTTTTTTTTTTTTTTTTTTTTTTTTTTTTTTTTTTTTTTTTTTTTTTTTTTTTTTTTTTTTTTTTTTTTTTTTTTTTTTTTTTTTTTTTTTTTTTTTTTTTTTTTTTTTTTTTTTTTTTTTTTTTTTTTTTTTTTTTTTTTTTTTTTTTTTTTTTTTTTTTTTTTTTTTTTTTTTTTTTTTTTTTTTTTTTTTTTTTTTTTTTTTTTTTTTTTTTTTTTTTTTTTTTTTTTTTTTTTTTTTTTTTTTTTTTTTTTTTTTTTTTTTTTTTTTTTTTTTTTTTTTTTTTTTTTTTTTTTTTTTTTTTTTTTTTTTTTTTTTTTTTTTTTTTTTTTTTTTTTTTTTTTTTTTTTTTTTTTTTTTTTTTTTTTTTTTTTTTTTTTTTTTTTTTTTTTTTTTTTTTTTTTTTTTTTTTTTTTTTTTTTTTTTTTTTTTTTTTTTTTTTTTTTTTTTTTTTTTTTTTTTTTTTTTTTTTTTTTTTTTTTTTTTTTTTTTTTTTTTTTTTTTTTTTTTTTTTTTTTTTTTTTTTTTTTTTTTTTTTTTTTTTTTTTTTTTTTTTTTTTTTTTTTTTTTTTTTTTTTTTTTTTTTTTTTTTTTTTTTTTTTTTTTTTTTTTTTTTTTTTTTTTTTTTTTTTTTTTTTTTTTTTTAAATAATATATTTCATACTGGAATTAATAAGTACTGAAGACACTAGTTTCCAAGATGACGAGCTTTTTCATAAATAATTCATAATTCATAATTTTTTCGAAACCGTAACAAATTGAAATCGATTTATTTATAAAAAGCAAATGTTCAAAAAAACGTTTTTTTTTTAATTTAAGGGACGTTAATTCTTGAATTTCTTATAAAATTGTAATTTTTCAAATGAATTCAACTCATTAATTTTCTCATCAAGGCACAGTTGAATTAATTAACCACCGCAGTTGTACAATTTTGTCCTCATGACTGGGACAAATGAGAGGGCATAAAATGTACCGAGTGAAACGTCCAATTCGTATGATAGCATTTGTACACAATACGTTATAATGAGTACCCAGCGTCACTGTTTTACTGTGGGGGGGCCTGTTTATTATTGTGAAATGCACAAACGCTCGTGAAAAATTGCGAAACAGGACCCAGAGGCGACTGGAACGAGTGTCGACCGAGATAGATAGTTGTGTCACGAGAATGAAATTGATGAAAACAATAAATAACAGCATCAAACGAAACACTAATACCAATTCTGATTGATCATCGTTGGGAAAGAATTGGTTTCACCGTGAAAAATATCGACATTTCCTCTTCAAGATTATTCCCATCTAATCGTAAATTGCGTAATTGGGCACTTCGGGGAGTGCTAAAGTGTGCGGAAAAATAAATGATAAGTTGCATGAATACCGGATGATTGACCATGCATAACCCAATTGCCTCCAGGATATCCATTCAGCATCACTTCATCCACTTTACCATCTTTCTCTTCGGTAAGTGGAGGAAGCGGAAAGAAATGACGATTCAATGTAGATCGGATGCTAAACTGTATCCCGCATTTTTCATTTTCACACTGTAAAAAGTGTCTAGTGTTTTTTTTTTTAATAAAATGATTAGACCACATCATCTCCCGAGTTTTGAACCCGGGAACTTGAGCATGTGAAGCAACGAACTTACTTAGTCCCCCNAAAAAAAAAAAAAAAAAAAAAAAAAAAAAAAAAAAAAAAAAAAAAAAAAAAAAAAAAAAAAAAAAAAAAAAAAAAAAAAAAAAACTTGTCTTCAGGATATTCAACACAAAAATGTGTCTTATGGGATAGCGTTCAATCATATGATAAATTTATGATAGTCATGTGACATCATATTTTTTTTCGGTCATAATTTGAGTTGCCTGACATTGTTGCAGCTATTTAGATGGAATATGACACTGTAAAAAGTGTCTAGTATCTTTTTTGTTTAATGAAGTGATTAGAGCGCACCATCTCCCGAGTTTTGAACCCGGGAACTCGAGCATGTGAACCAACGAAGTTACTCCCCTNAAAAAAAAAAAAAAAAAAAAAAAAAAAAAAAAAAAAAAAAAAAAAAAAAAAAAAAAAAAAAAAAAAAAAAAAACCGTGTCTTTAAGATATTTAATACAAAAATGTGTCCAATCAGATGATAAATTTATGATAGTCATGTGACATCATATTTTTTTTGGTCATAATTTGAGTTGTTTGAGGTTGTCGCAGCTATTTACATGGAACATGACGGTCACATAGAATTTGTATTTAAAAAATGTCATAAAATTAGCCATTATCATTTTTCGAAAAATCTTAATGTGATAGTGTCTTAATGTGTTAATGTTTGAATTTGAGACACTGAAGATGACAAATTTGGGGGCACAACCGCCTCAAAAAATGGCACAACAGTGTCCTAATTTCAGAAACAAGTTTTTCTAGTGCATCGGATATTCATGCTCAATATCGGGTGAAATAGTGAGGGATCATTCACCTTTCGAGCAGCGGATCCTCGACGTCGTCCTCCTTTGCACCTCCGCTGGAGTCCAGGCAGCCTACGTTGCGGGGCCAATCGCAGGTTTGTAACTCATGGCTGACATGCAGAAAGATGAAATTTTAAAAAATTGTCAAGGATTTAAGACAAATAATTTTTAAAAAATATGCTTTCAGAAATAATAAAATCATTTTATTTCTTCAACTCAGAAAACAATTTTTTTTCCCTGAACCCCCGAATGTCTATGAAATTTCAGTCCTCTTCCAGTAGTGTGGAATCTTAAAACGATGAAATCGAAGAAAGCCTCCAGTGAATTAAATTTTTAAATGAAAAAATCACAATAAATGAACTCGCAATTCCAAAGTTGGAAATTTTCCAACTCCAGAAAAATTGAGTGTGTCAAATACTCGAAAATGTCAACATAAAGGGACCGACGCACAATAATGTTGCGATCGAATGTGGGCAACGTAATTGACACGAGTCCTCGTCTCAAACGCATTACAATATTCCGGTTTAAAGGAGAGCGGGCGGGATAATCTAGATCTCTGGTTCCGCGTGCCTCCGGGCGCCCCGCGATCAATCACAAATGAGTGACCTTGCTTTCTTCGCCTCGCATATTCCATCGTTTATCGATTAAAAAAAAAATGGCGAAACGAACAAAGAGGAAAAGGATTCAGACTCGCGAACCCGGAGATTTTGCAACGTTATAAAAAGTTACTTTGTGCGTGGGATCTGGCACAATCGATAATGTCATATGTCAAGTCTATTATCATTATGGAAATTATTATCCTACTTAGTTTTTCCTGTTTATTTTTTCTAAATTCGTGTGAGGTAATTGGGGCGCTTGGAGTGATAGATAATTCACGTTTGATCAATGGGGTGAGTTTTTTTGTAAATCTCATTCGCAGAGGATGGCAGAACGGTGGGAGATCAATTATTAATTGATTCATGTCACGACGACTAAACAAAACGATGAGAGAAATTTTTGGAGAGGGAAATACAAAATTTTAAGAAAATTTGAATTTTCAGTTAAATATAAATAAATAAATGAATACATAAAAAAATTAAAAAAGATGAAATATTTATGAATTTAATGAATGAATAATTATTAATTGTAAATAATTATGAACTATAATAAACAATAATATAATAAATTAATTATAATAAACAATAAATAATAATAATTATAATTAAATAATAATTATTATTAATGATTAATGATTATTAATTTTATTGATGTTTAATAATTATTAATTGTAAATTATTATGAATTATAATAAACAATAATATAATGAATTAATTATAATAAATTAATTATTATTATTGTTGATTATTTATTATAAATAATTATAATTATTATTATTTATTGTTTATTATAATTATTTATAATAAATAATAAACAAAAAATAATAATAATTGTAATTAAATAATAATTATTATTAATGATTATTAATTTTATTGATGTTTAATAAATTTGTTTATGAAATTGTCAATTGAAAATAATCTGAATGGAATTAAATAAACTAAAATCCACGAATTCTTGGTTTTGAAAATCTCCAAGGGTCATTGAATGCAGAATAATAATGGAATGGCATTCCACCACGGAGCGAATATTTTCCCTTATAATGCTCTCGCTGGAGCGATATATCTCACGGTTTCTGTGTGTGCAGTGCAAACAATACATGGGAAACTGATTCTTTAATGCGCGGTATATTATTGCCATGGTGCAGCGGTACACTTCACGCTGGAATTTATGTACGATGGCCGAGTGCGCTAACAATTTTTAACACGTGTATTCACTTTCGCCGGCAGCATTAAGTCCACATTAAATCGTAATTTTCCATTTTTATTATTATTATCATCTGAATTTTCGTTTGAATGCTAGGAATTCGAAAGTTACGTTGTAATTATTATAATTATTAATTGTTAATTGATATTATTTATTAATAGCAGTGAATATTGACTAATGAACGAACTCTACTTTAAATTAATCGAGTTAAATTATTTTATATTATGATTTTTTATTTTATTATTATAGTTAGGTTAAAGTTATTTAATAATTGAATGTTTAGGAGATTACATTAAGTAAAGAGGAATAATTGCAGAGAAATGTCCGCATTAAATCGTAATTGTCATTTAAATTGGGAATTTTTAATTTACGTTTTAATGATAGTAATTATTAATTATTAATTAATATCAATCGATTAATATTGAACGGTCTCTACTTTAAATCAATCTAATTAAATTATTTCATATCATTATTTTTTTTATTATTGTATTTAGCTTAAATTTATTCAATAATTGAATGTTTAGGAGATTAAATTAAATAAGAAGGAATAATTCCAGAGAAATGACGCATTTAAATCGAGTAAAAGGCGAATGAAGAATAAAAAAAATTGGGGAGAGGTGCTTCTTCGGTTTATTATTCAGCAAATGAATAATTAATTTTGTAGAAAATGTTTGCTGATGGCATTGCTCACCTGTACATGAGACCACCGGTGCAGGACTCGAGCAATGCACCACCGAATACACAGACGTAGTACTGAGTGCAGTCACGTGGGTGTGCGTAGTAGCCAAATTCTTCGGGACACTCGAACTCCAAGGCCGCATCGTTACGGCTTGCGCGAGGACTTCTCGGTGTGTTTCTTTGACATCCTGAAACAGAATAAATTGAAATTTCATGAAAAGTTTAGAAAAAATTTTCAGAAGATCGACATTTACTTTACTTTATTTTTCGTTTCGCTTTTTATTGCGAAAATACCTCCAAACCAATGGGTTTAGAGAAAAATGTCAGAAAAGCTTTTTTGGGGGGAATTTAATGGTCTTCAAAAAATATTTTATGGCATTTTTCGCTAAATCTACCAGTTTTGAAGATATTCACGAAAAAGTCGGCATGGAATTCTCAGTCGGGAAAAACCTGTTGGCGAATTATTTTGCAAATATCTCGGAGGTTTGGAAAAAATGTCGGAAAGTCTTCGCGAAAATCTGCGTATGAAATTTTCAGACACATTCTGTAATTTCGCTCTAGAAATAAAACATAAAAAGCGGAAGAGGAGCGTTTTAATTAAATTTTTTTTTCTGATTTCGTGTGATGTGAATTCCGTTTGCGGAGTGGACTGCATCATCGACGAGATATTTAATATGGCACTGGTGAACTCTTTTTGTTCAGTCATTTCTCAAGGAATATCACACACCAGTTTTCACTTTCGTTAAATTATAGTGTCAATTTCTCAGGACTCAGTGGGCAAAAAAATGAATACTCCACACGAAGAGAAATGACGCATTTGAATCAGATAAAATTTAAGACATTAAATAATTTATTCATCGAAAATGAATCATCTATTAGGGTCAAGAGAACGTTTACGAGAATTTAAAAAAATTATTTACTCGATAATTTTAGGTAAACTTATTCATTTGACTCGAATAAAATTTATTTAATAAATAAACAATTGCTTTAGGTATTTTTTCCATATAAAATGGAGAAATATCAGAACTTTTTATGAATTTACATGTTTTTATTACCATAATCTTAGAATTTGACAAGTACTTTCAATTTTGCTGTCAATTTGGAATTTCATTGAATTTTCCATGAAATGTTAATGTTTTTCTAACAATGTTTGTGCATATTTTCATCACATTATAATAAACCTACAATTTCATGGAATTTCGTCGTTAAAAATTCAAAATGTCACGGAAAAATCGACGAAAGTTGTAATTTTCAGTTCAATTATTCCACAAAAATTAATAGAAATCAGGACATTTGAGGTAAATATATTTACAACATTTGTGAATATCTGAGGAATGAATGGGTTTAAGAAATATCATAATTTATTCATCCAAAATAAACATTTACCCGAATTGTAAAAAATTATTTACTTGATAATTTCAGCTAAACTCATTCATTTGACTCAAATAAAATTTATTTAACAAATAAACAATTTCGTTGGGTATTCTTTTCCACACAAAATAAAAAAAAAAACTTTTTATGAATTTACATGTTTTTATTACCACAATTCCTAGAATTTCACAAGTGTTTTCAATTTTGCCATCAATTTCCTTGAAATAAATTCTATCAGACAAAATATTTCCTCTCCCCCTCATTACCATAGGCATTAGCATATAAAATCGGTGGGGGAAAAAATCTGTAACATTAGACCAGCGAAAAAAACGTGACATTTATATGACGATGGGATCGGTTTCTGCATAAATATTCTGGAAAACGTGTTCGCTCGGCCATGTCGACTGGGCGTCTGACCCAACCGGTCCCCATTTCCCTGTATCCCACCACCCTACATCTAGCACCCACGGGGCATTGGCATCTAACGTGCACCACAGAGTGAGAAAATAAAATTGAATGAAAAAAAAAAACGAGGAAAAAAGGAGATAGAGCCGATAGCATTTCCGCGGCTGGTCTGTACGGGCGTTGGGTTACGATTATATCGGCACTCTCCACACACCTTCTCTCCCTGAACTCCTCTGTGCATCGATATTGCCGGACGGTTGGATTTTCCGGCGGGGAATCACGAACGCTCATTTGGCTCGGGGTTAATTGAGGGCTTTGCCATTTTTTTTCAACGGTTTTATTCTTTTTTTTTTTCGTTGTCTTGTGGGGATCACGATATTTGAGGAAAAATTTTGGCTTTGGATTTGAATTGCGATTTTTATAACGCAGAATTTCGGGGAATATATGGATATTTAATTAGTGAATATTTAATTAGTTGGGAAGTCTGCGTAATTTGATGCTGAATATTTGTTTTGATTGAAAATTCAAATAAATTGTAATTTCACTCTTCTAAAAATAAGTATAAAGCTTCAGTTTTCTGTGAAACTCGAAATTTCATGATTTTTTCACGATTTCATAATTTTACTCGGAATGGCTACTCAACTGTCCATGAAATTTTAATGGTTTTCCGACAGTGTTTGTGCGTATTTTTATCACATTATAATGGAAAATTTCATGGAATTTCGTCGTTGAAAATAGAAAATTTTGTAGAAAAATCAGTGGACGTTGTCGATTTCAGAGGAATATATTCTTGGATATTTAATTAATTGGAAAGTCAGCGTAATTTGACGCTGAATATTTGTTTTGATTGAAAATTCAAGTAAATTGTAATTTCACTTTTCTGAAAATAGGTATAACACTTTAATTTTCGGTGAAACTCGAAATTTCATGATTTTTTCACGATTTCATAATTTTACTCGGAATGGCTACTCAACTGTCCATGAAATTTTAATGGTTTTCCGACAGTGTTTGTGCGTATTTTTATCACATTATAATGGAAAATTTCATGGAATTTCGTCGTTGAAAATAGAAAATTTTGTAGAAAAATCAGTGGACGTTGTCGATTTCAGAGGAATATATTCTTGGATATTTAATTAATTGGAAAGTCAGCGTAATTTGACGCTGAATATTTGTTTTGATTGAAAATTCAAGTAAATTGTAATTTCACTTTTCTGAAAATAGGTATAACACTTTAATTTTCGGTGAAACTCGAAATTTCATGATTTTTTCACGATTTCATAATTTTACTCGGAATGGCTACTCAACTGTCCATGAAATTTTAATGGTTTTCCGACAGTGTTTGTGCGTATTCTTATCACATTACAATGAAAAATTTCATGGAATTTCGTCGTTGAAAATTGAAAATTTTGTAGAAAAATCAGTGGACGTTGTCGATTTCAGAAGAATATATTCTTGGATATTTAATTAGTTGGGAAGTCAGCGTAATCTGACGCTGAATATTTGTTTTGATTGAAAATTCAAGTAAATTGCAAAATTCAATTGCAAAATTGTTTTTCGCAGCTAAAAAATTCTGAATTTCATTAAATTTTCCATGAAACTCCAAATTTCATGATTTGTCCACGATTTCATAATTTCACTCGAATGTTTGTGCATATTTTTATCACATTATCATGACCCTAAAATTTGATGGAATTTCGTCCGAGATTTTGTCGTTAAAAATTCAAAATTTCAAGGAAAAATCAACGAAAGCTCTAATTTTCAGTTCAATCATTCCCCAAAAATTAATAGAGATCAGGACATTTCAGGTAAATATACTCTAGGAAACTCCAAGCGCAATGTGCGCCTGAATATTCATATTCTCTCTCGAAATTCAAATAAAAGTCGGGAAATTCTCGTCTTCTCGCTGCTAAAAAAAATTTAATTCCATTCAGTTTCCCATGAAATCTCAAATTCCACAATTATTTTCCTCTCAAACAAAACAAATATCGCTCTCCCAAAAAATAGACCCAATACTTCAGCATTTCCACTGAATTTTACGGAGAAGAGAATCAAACTCGAAATTCCACGGGTTAAATCGTCGACGTTTAATTACAAGACACTTAATCGTCCTCGTAATCGGAATAATTGTGCTGGAATGAGGCCCGTTACTACCGAGAATCTTCATCGATGACGAAACCCCTGAAAATCTCGGAGAAGGAGGTCACGCGAGAGAGGATGAAGATTCGTCTTGCCACCTCAAAACTACCGTAACCCGTTCATGTTTACACAACAAACTGACCACCATTGATCGGCGATTCCATTATTTTCTCTTATCCAACCCACTCTCCGACTGCTGTTGCACAACCGATTAAATTAGTCTGATTTATAGTCTTCTCCTCCCCCCGAAAATAAGACATTTTATTTTATTCTCGTTGTATGAGCGACTCGACAGGGAAATGCCGGCTCATTGTGACGTTACAGCCGTTCAAATATGGATGAAAATCGCGGAGAATTTCTGATGAAATTCAAACTGCTGAAATTTTTTTCAGAATCGGGAAACCGGGTGAATTCGACCTTGACTTGTGGCCATTCTTCGATGAATGTCTCGGAATCTAAGAGAGATAGCAAAATTTTGCTCAAGACCTTTTTTGTAACCCTCAGTTGGCGCTACAAAAAAGGTCATGACAAAAATTTTTGTGTCTCTCTCAGATTCCGAGATATTCGTCAAAAACTGGCCAACAGTCAAAATCGACTTATTAACCCGTTTTATCGCTTCGCTACTGAATTATGATTCTTGATCTCTCAATTAACTGAAAATTCAAGTGACTGCGGGAAAACATTAATTTCACGAATAGAATTTAAACGAAATCCTCGCATTCCCATTCTTTCCACGACGAACTGTAATATTCCAGAGCAGTTGGGTCAAACCCCGCATTTTTGTCGGTTAATCTCGACTTTTGCGAGCGTGCAACGTGAATTTGTACCTTTCGACGGGGACTCAAGGTGCCCCGCTGCATTCTAAATGCACAGGGGCACATACAAACGATCGTCTGACTCTCTCTCCCACTGGTATCTCCAGTCGTTGCGCAATCGATTCGTTTGTGCCGATGAAAAGTAACCGGATTTTTGGCCAACCTTGTGCTGCACACGAACACAACCGTATAAACTCGTTTTGTTTACAAATAAAGTAACAACATGTGATACAAGGTAGCTGGGAGTTTACAAAATTCATCGGGTTTGAATTTACCGAGAAAAACTGTTCAATTAGTATCTGCCTTCAACATTCCTGTGGGGTTTTTAAACATGTCAGCCCTCGTTACCGAAATTTCGGGTTAGAGCAATCCCTGGGAATCTCTTGTAACGAAAAACCCAACGGAAGTTGCGCAGTAGACGACTGCGCTGGGAGGGAATACGATGGCCACAGTCATGTGTACATGCACTACGGATACACTATCGAGTAAATGTGCTCTCGCTGTCACTGCAATGCCCCACTGTCAATGGAAATATCTCGAAAACTATTGAGAAGTCATCGAGACATTCAGTGTGACAAATGTAGGGAATTTCATGACAAATAAAATGCTTTTCAATTCACATATCTAAGAATCGTAGTTCTCAGGATGTGGACGTTTGCGGGTAGAAGCGCCCCGCGGTGTATGCGCCCTCTCAGAAACTAAAGGTCTTAAGCTACTTACTTAAACAAATGATAAAGTCTCAAGAATTGTAAGTCGTTGAGACATGAGCAAAAGACCATTTCACTCGTCATAATAATCCCTTAATTTTTCACGCTGCATTAGTCGATGACTTCTCAATGGTTTTCGAGATATTTACCCACAGCCAGGGACTGTTATTTTGTTTTAATGTCACTGACAAAATTCAACACGACAGTGATACCAAATTGGGGAGAAACACTATCTTGTCCTTGTTATGCACAGAACCAATGGTCTCAGCCATCCAGCGGTCCACGTGACAACACCAAATGCCATTGTCGATAGTTATGTGCCCCTGACGACTACCACCCAACCACCACCCACCACAACAGCACGCCCCTTTACTGTCACTGTACAGAGGTGAGCTAAATTTATAACAAAATTATCTTCCCCTTGATTTCACGTTGATTAGAAAATTAAAGACAAAACGTAACCAATGAATCCGTCACGTCTCGTTAAACATGTAACTATCCCTTGAACGACTGAGATGAAAGAGTTTTAGATGAAAATGTCAAGACACATTTTCTATAATAAATTTAACTATTGAAAATAATAGTAAAAAATTCATTCGCGATTGCTAGGTTTTCTAGACATTTCAACTCAGTCGCGCATTTCCACCATTTTTTTTCTCTCGGCTAATTGATTTCAATTACAAATGAAGTGAAAAATCGTTTAAACAAGTGGAAAACGCGAATAGTCTGACGAGGTCAGTGGGACGCAAAGTCGTAACGACTTAACACTGGAAATACGTGACGTTGACTATTATTTCATTTACCTTCGGTGCATAGGTAATAAAGTCAGTGAAAGAGGTGTGAGGAAACCCATTCACACAAATGATTCATTAAATCACAGTTGTTCCCGCTCCCACCGCGGTTTTATAATCGATTGAGTTATCCCCGGGATTAGCGATCATTAATGAGCGAGAATCCAAGCTCTCTCGTTGATCGTAAAACCCCGAGTTGTGATCATTAACAGCTGATGGTAATGCTCGAACGGTTTTTGTGTATCGCCCCGAGAGGAACATTCGACTCGGTGATAAAACCGTTTTGGATACGCCCAGCTAGGAAGTTGCGAGTAAATGATAAATCCATTCAATTTTATTTTCCGGCATTTTTAAGTCTTCATGGTTTCCTTGATTTGTTGTCTTTCGGAGTTGGAGAGCTATAAAACAACGCTTAATGTCTGGGCATCGATCCTCGTCGTTTTACTCGGATTATGTTTTATTGTTCTCGCTGTTAAAAACGAAAATTTATGGGTTTCAATGGGTAAAATGGAAAATTGCCGGGAGACGGTTTAGGGTTGAGAGGAGCTGGTACATTTATGATAATTAGGATAGGGGAGAGTTGGGGAAACTTCCGGCTGGTTTATGCGCGACGAGTTAGTCTGGATCAATAGGTCTCGAGGTATTCAGAGGTGAAGTTTTGAATTCAAAAGTTTAGATTCGCTTTCGGAGCTCATTGTGGATAGACTCGAGATTTGGATTGTCAACCCGCCTCATCAATAAATGATGAGTAAAATATAATGATAGTTTTTAATATTATTTGGTCATTTATTGTTTATTTATTATTTTAATATTATTATTAATATTATTAATAATGATAATTAATATACATGATGAATATGATTATTAATAATAATAATGATAATAATAATAATAATATTATCATAATAATGATAATAATAATGAAATGTAATAATTATAAAACAGAAAAATCAATTATTTGAAATAATAATAATTTTTTTCAGTAAAATATAATCATAGTTTTTTTTTTTGATTAGATTGACTGAGGGAATATTCTAACACTGAAAAATGCAAAACAAGAAGCAATAGCTATTTGCAGGGTTCACAATTTTTGGTGAAAATTTGGAATTTCGGGGAAAAATTGTGAAACTGTGAATTTTAGTTTAATTATTCCGGAAAAATTGATGAAAAATTGAGGAAAATTCAGAGAAATCTTGAATTTAACGAGAGATTTCTCTGAATTTTCAGGGAATTTCGCAGTGAATATTCATTTTTATTTGATAATTCATGTAAATTGTAGACTTTACTTGAATTTTTGAGAGAAACGAATGCAATGTCATTTTCCGGGGAATTTGGATAATTTTTTCAAGAATGTGCAGTGAATAACATTTTTTGTTGAAGAAATCTGTAGGAAGGACGAGAGAAAATCGCGAATTTTCAAATTTCCCTGAATCTTTCATAAAATACAAAATTTTTTAAACACCAAAAATCCTTAAATTGACTTCACTTTTAAATCAATTGAAAATTTACAAATTCATTCAATTCTCCTGATTTTCCTGAAATACCTGAACGGAAAATTAGTTTTCCTAGATTTTTTTAGTCAAATTGTGAATTTTAAATGTCGAAATTCCTTCAACCAAAAATTCCCAACAAGTAAATCGGAAATTTTACCTAAAAAATTTTAAAAACCCATCACAGATGCCAATCTCGAGAATAAATCATCGGACTTGCTATTCTCAACACGTAAAGCCGCGTGTTATTAGTTCCGGTGTTATGATTTTCAAAGTGAAAAAATCCCCGTCCAATTTACATATAATAACATTAACGCCACGAGTGAAGAGAGATTAATGCACGTCTCGGGGATCGAGGGCGATAAAAACTGGAGCATCCTGTGGACGAGGTGTGGAAAAACCTAAGACATTTCATCGGATCTATTCACATGTCACGAGACTGAGGAGTTCACGAAAGGTCGAGGAATGAAACTCTCGTTAATTCCAGCGGGACGACCGGATGGCTAATAAAGCGTGATAACAATTGAAACTGTCTCCTGTGCTCTCACAGTGACTTTTTTTTATTCAACTCCATTTTTCGCCTTTCTCATGCGCCGTTATGGAGGCATTATTTACGAGATAGAAACACATGAGATCGGAGGAAAGTTATTACTGGGGTATTTATCCTGGGGTAGAATCACACCGGGTCGTTAAATTGTTGCGAAAATCTTTCTGTCTGGCGCCTGGGGAGAAGAAGTGATTGTGGATTTTAATTTTTCGTTTATTGTTGACGGCGCAGTGACAAAAAAAATCATGAAGGATCGAAGTTTACTCAAAATTTAGGGGAATTCGAAAAGAGAATTGCTGTATTTACGTCGAAAAATGAATGTGAAATGCAAAATTTTCCGGAATTTTTCTGATTTCTATAAATTTGTGTGGAATAATTTATATGGAATTGATACTTGAACTGAATTTTACATCGAATTGTGAATTTCTAGTGCGATTTCGAGGAATTTCTGCTGACGTTTTCCTTGATTTCCATTAATTTAATTTAAATAATTTAATAATTTTAATTTTATCCTCATATGAATGTGAGACACAAAAATTTCTTCCCAAATTTTATTTAATTCAATTTAAAAAATTAAACTATATGAATTTTCCTGATTTCTATTAAATTTACGGAATAATTCCCATGGAATTGACATTTCAGTTGAATTTTTCATCGAATTCTGAATTTTCAGTCAAATTTCAAGGAATTAATTAATTGATTTTCACAAAATAATTCGACATTCAAAATTTAATGACGAAATTCCTCGTAATTTAATCCCAAAAAATGTTGAAACTGTTCTCAACCTAAATCTCCGTGAAATAAAAATATAGAATTTAGCTCAAGACAACCCACTAACCGACAAGAATAAATCAATTGAATTAATTTTTCCCAATTAACGCAACTTCTCGCCCATTGAGGAAGACAGCTACATGTTCCAAGTTAATTAGGGAAAACAGGATAATTTGTATTCACTCAGTGTTTGATCGATGCACGTAAAGATGACGATAACGATCGGCTGTTCATCCGAGTAAATGCCCGATGAATGAATGAATCCGAGCGACGAACTTGGCTAGTCATTTGAGTGACATTGAGAGTATACCTCGAGATGAGTATCGAAATCACTTGCTCCATTGGGCTTTCAAATCACGGGAGAGGAAAGTCGGCTGATCATCTGTGCGGAGCGTCCTTGCGAATGACCTCCCAATACCAAAACAAAGCATTAATTGAAGGTAGAACGGCATTTTTTCATTCTAAAAAAGTAGAAAACTGGGATTTCATCGTTGCAGATTGCGGACTCGATGAATTTTACATTTTCTGGATTTAATTGCAATTAAAATTAAAAAATGTAGAACGAGAAAATAAGATAACAGTAAATCCCGAGATTTATTTATCACGAATTAATTGGCTCATTCAAACTTAAATTGCATTTTTGTTCGCGTTTTTATTCTCGTCAAATAAACAGTTTATTTAACGTAAATAAACGTTTGAAATTATCCCTCATTTGGAGTGAATTAACTGAGTCGTCAGGACATTTTCTTCTTCTTCAAACCAAAAAATTTTCTCCGTTAAAAAAAATGTAAAAAATAAATCAGAAGAACGAAAGATCTCCCTGAACCCCTAAACCCTTTCGTTCCCCCAAACTCCCTCTAATCCCGATGAAAAAAAAAACCCCACGAAGTGGTGGAATAAATACAGTTGCGAAGTTTGCGAGTAGAAGTGAAAGTCATGCGAATGAATCGAGCGAGACAGCTAGACTGAACTAGCCGGGAGAGACGCCTTCTTCGTGAAATAGTATTTTTCGCGGAGAGAGAAAGAGAGAAGATCATTGTGGAACTAAACTGGAGGATGAAGACAGATTGGCGGAGGGATTTTGTGGATATAAAAGAACTGACGAGTGAATGAGTGAAAGTGAACTGGAATACCAATGTGGCTTCATGTATAAAACGAGAGGGGGGCTCATGAAACTGGAGCACGGCTTGCATAATGTTGGACAGTTTGAACGGCTCAAGGCGTTCCGCGTATACACGCTTGTCCGTCTATACTCCACTGGGTGCTTGGGGTACTCGCCTCGTTCTCGTAACGTCCAATGCACTTCGATACAGTCCGCCACACACTCGAGGATTTATACGTTTTTCCGCCCGAGTGGAAGCTCTGTCGGTCGAATTTGAGCTTTGAATTTTCTGGGTTATGATTGCGATGTATTTGCAATTGATTGACCCTAGTCTGGTCACAATACGCGAGCCTGCGACGATGGTCACCTCCGCGGGGATTGCGGACGTGTTATTCAGGCGCCAGCGCTGCCGAATTCACTCTACACTGCCCGGGCGCGTCTAGCGAGGTTCCGGCAACGTCGCGTAACGCACAACTTCATTTGGCATGAGAAACACCGCGCGCTCCGGCGTTTCCCTCGTATTCAATCAAACAAAGCAACAGAAAAAGATTAACGATGCACGATAGGAGAAAATTATGTGCAAAATGACCACTCGGATTCTTGGTTTATTCGAATATTATCCCTGCATTAGGCGGCAATTAATCAGCATTCGGGCGTTGACGTAAAACTGTGTCTTTCACTCATGATCGTGAGGAAATATTTTCAAGTTGTTATGCAGAGTCCGAACGTGGTTGACGCTCGAGTGGACACGAGACGGTTTAGAAGGTGAAATTCCGTTTATTTTTTGTAAAAATAGTTCCAGGTTTTTTATAAGAGTGATGAATATATTTGGACCTAAGAAAGATGGCGAAAATTTCTGTCTGAATGAATCGCCCGACTTTTTACTGCAGTTTTTTTTTAAAATAAATAAATAATTTTTTTTAAATACATAAAATGAATAAATTGTTTTCATTAAAATAAATGAATTGAAACAATTTTTTTCTTAATGGATCTCACCCCAACAAAATTTCACTTTCCAAAAATCAATTACAAAAAAATGTGACAATTCTCCACCTCAAAAAATGCGAAACTCGTTTGAGAAAGGAGATAGCATCAAAATGTTCTTTCAAGACATAATTGACCCATTACCCCTGGTAATACCCACTTTTTATGCAAACGCGAGGCAAATACGAGAGCGGAAGGAAACATGAACAAAAAAACCACCGAAAATTGTCTCATTCTTTTGTAAAAAATCACGAGTGAAAACCCTCGGTCTCTCGTAATGAGCACAAAAATTCTACGAGGTCACGTGTTACTGCCGATCCTTTACATAAATGAACGAAAAAAAAACCACCGTTATGCAATCGAAATTTCGTGGCACGCACGCATTACACATTCTCAGGAGCCAGCGGATCGAAAAATCAAGAGGAATGAACGCCCACTGTTATCGAAATCAACGCCATTGTTCGACGCCTTGCGATTATTGGCGATGAATATATAATCTGACAGCTGATTTCTTCATTTTTAGTTTCATTATATTTTTGTGAATAGAATGGAAGATAGAAATTGGGAATTGACGCGAGAAAATAACTCGCCATCGAGACAAATCCAAAATTAACAGAGCGCGTTGTTTTTCATTAATTACCATTGACTGTCTAACCGTAAAATATGAAAAAAAAAATTTCCCTTTTCAATTGAAGTGTCTAAAAAATTACAGCAGATTTTCGAACAACATCCCCCGAAATTCATGAAGAAAGCAAATTATTTCCAACGGATGAATTATTTTGTCGCACGTCAAATGCAGTTGCGCGTTACGCGAGGTTGCCGGAAACTCGCTGAGCGCGCCCGGCCAGTGTAGAGTGAATTCGGCAGCGCTGGCGCCTAAATAATGCCGCGGCAGATCCCCGCGGAGACGATCAAGTCGCAGGCTAGCGTATGGTGACTAGACTAGGGTTAAATGCGCGTTTCAAAAGGCCAAATGCGCAATTGAATTGAAATCCCTCGTGCGGCGAACTCTCATTACACAAGGGCCCTCAATTTTTTTTACATCCTGAATAAAAAACTGACAAAAAACATTCGATCACTGGCGAATCCTAATGAGTCCCGATGAAACTAACGGAAGCAAGATTGAAACGGGACAAAATCAGGACGAACGATCCAACTCATAAGTTCAATCAATTCAACTTCAATCAATTTTTTCGTCATCAAAGTGCACTCCACGACATCTGGGCTCGGTGTCAGCCCATCCATCAATCCACTGCGCCACCCATCATTCAATTCCGACATTCCAACATTCTCCCTGTCACAACTAAATCAAAACGGCATCGATAATCAGTCCGCATTATTGCTCAACTCCCAGATCTCCATATCTAAATTTCATAACGACGCGAGGATGAAAGAAAATGAATAGTTCATCTCACAACGAAGAATGGGCAATATTCCGGGAAGAGGAAAGTATAAGTCACGATTTAGCCGTAAAATTTTTGTCTCTTCCTCTATTTAAAAAGTCATAAATTCGCCGTTATGTCGTGCACTATTCCCACGTTGTACCCACCCACAATCACAACTGTACATGGACTTTGAAATTGTAAGAGGGACGGTTAATATCCCCCGTAACGACATGGGATCGATGGCTTGTCGAAAAGTAGACAGAGGTCAATTCTATCGGCGTGTGAAAGATACCTTTCTATTAAACCGAGGGCGCTGCACGCTGATGTGCATATTTCCTTGGTATGAAGTTATTATATCCTTCGAGATAGGGTACCCCATTAAACATCGATGAGTGTGCCATGCTGTGAAGGAAGATAAATTTATTCATGTAATTTAACTGCACGATTTATGGGGAAAAATGATCAAGTTTCAAATTTCCTGGTAAATTTGTTGAAACTTGCTTGAATTTTTAATCAACTGAAGATCGATAATTTATTCACAGGAAGTTTGGGAGATGAATTAACTGAAATTCGCAGTTTCCTTTGGTCTTCCCTGAATTTTCCTGATTTCTGCTAATTTCCAGAAAATGATTGAACCAAAATTTACAATTCTCATTGATTTCCATGAAATTCTGAATTTCAGTGTAACTTAAATGTCCAAAACCCATCACTGAAATTTCATGAGCAGTCTTATTTTGTTACCACAATCGCCGAAAACGGATGCACCAAATGATTATCAACCTGAATCTCCCGCAGGCCATTGTCGCCCACCTGCAACGAATCCCCCTTATCACAGTCTACCGTCGAGGTCAGTCGGAAAAAAAAGAGGAAGGAGAAAAGAAATCCAGAGCGTCCTACCATGACAATCTTACTTCGAATCAGACAGAACGTTAGATTCAATTTCCCAACTTCTTTCACGCTGTGTCCTAAATCCAGAGGCGTTCAATGCAGATTCCGCCGGAATGAGGGACACACTGGCACCCACTGAGAGATCAATCTTCAGTTTTTTTTTTCAACTCGCTGCAAGAATGTCGAATAACGCAAACGAAATCACTGAGCGTTACGAAGGCTTTTGGTGTTGTGCCACTGAGATTGAGATTTTACGGGAGTTGGGCATTTACAAATTGAGGGAATGTTTGTTTTGTTAGTTATGTTTTGTTTGTCTCCATTGTTTTTTCATTGAGAGGATTTTTGTTCAATTGGGCAATTCAGCGGTTGAGTTTAGAGACGAAAACAAATGGATTTGTTTGAGTGGAGAAGAGTATTTACTTGATTCAACAATTAATTGATTTTATTCCTAAGCAATTGAATATTCTGACGATTTCTATCAAAGAATCTCGAATAATTTTAATTGCCTTTTATCAATCGGCCAAACCGATCGCAAGAATCAATCGTTGCCGGTAGTTATGTTTTGCTTGTCTCCATTGTTTTTTCATTGAGAGGATTTTTGTTCAATTGGGCAATTCAGCGGTTGAGTTTAGAGACGAAAACAAATGGATTTGTTTGAGTGGAGAAGAGTATTTACTTGATTCAACAATTAATTGATTTTATTCCTAAGCAATTGAATATTCTGACGATTTCTATCAAAGAATCTCGAATAATTTTAATTGCCTTTTATCAATCGGCCAAACCGATCGCAAGAATCAATCGTTGCCGGTAGTTATGTTTTGCTTGTCTCCATTGTTTTTTCATTGAGAGGATTTTTGTTCAATTGGGCAATTCAGCGGTTGAGTTTAGAGACGAAAACAAATGGATTTGTTTGAGTGGAGAAGAGTATTTACTTGATTCAACAATTAATTGATTTTATTCCTAAGCAATTGAATATTCTGACGATTTCTATCAAAGAATCTCGAATAATTTTAATTGCCTTTTATCAATCGGCCAAACCGATCGCAAGAATCAATCGTTGCCGGTAGTTATGTTTTGCTTGTCTCCATTGTTTTTTCATTGAGAGGATTTTTGTTCAATTGGGCAATTCAGCGGTTGAGTTTAGAGACGAAAACAAATGGATTTGTTTGAGTGGAGAAGAGTATTTACTTGATTCAACAATTAATTGATTTTATTCATAAGCAATTGAATATTCTGATGATTTCAATCAAGGATCTCGAATAATTTTAATTGGCTTTTATCAATCGGCCAAACCGATCGCAAGGATCAATGGTTGCCAATCTCCCCTCGAAGTGAAACGATCTCCTGCACTGAATTCATGAGGACAGCAGTCGTCACGTCACGAAACCGATCGGTCTGACTGCAGTGGTGCCCCACCACTGGGGCGTGCCCATAAATAATAATGAAAAAACTCCCTCTCACCCAACAGATCTTTCCCAAAGTAATAAACAAACCCCGGAAAGAGCTCAATCCCTGGTGATTAAACAGCCAGATTAAATTAACAACCGATTAATTCGGATTAACCCTCGTTAATCCAGCAAGAATTGAAAAATTATTCGCCAACACCCAATCACGTCTAAGAAACAGTACAAAGAGGTGTTCAGAGCAGACATGACCTCCCTGGCATTCGAACGATCCCACGATCTATCCACGAGTCACGATTGCTATCGGAAAATATCAAAAGCGTCACGCAAACACATTTGTACATTGTATGTGAGTCAGTTAAAACGGCAATGGGAATTTTGATGGACAAATAACAATCATCGGATGATTCATGGGGATGATACGTCGACAGGTCACCTTCAACGCGTCAACCACAAAGGATGGAGTAGTTAATACCGGGTATTGGGAGCTCAGGGGGTTTATTATCACGTTGAGAAAGGTGAAATCATTTTATGGATGTGACGGGAGAATAACAAAGAGCTTGAAGTTACGTAAAGATAGCGTTTGCGGTGTGTTTTTGGTAGCACTTGAATGTCGTGAGAGCACGGAGATTGGGTGAGAATGTTGGGTGCCGGAATATTACATGTTCAGGTGACACAAGGTCGGGACAACAGGCGTCAGAAATATCACATATTGAAATGACACCTGTTCAAACGTCAAAGATTGTTGATTCAAGAAAAGGAAAGGTTTATATGTGAAGTTTGACTGTCAAACAACAATTTATCATTCGTAACGTAAATGTATGGAATGAAGATGATATAATAGTGTTGAATTTTAATTGAGTGAGTGGTACACGGGAATTCCAAGGAATTTCGTCATTGAAAATTTACAAAGCTCAGAAGGGCTGTAGGGTTTAAATTTTGACCCTTACATTTTGACCCTTTATATTTTGACCCTTACATTTTGACTCTCATATTCTGACCGTTACATTTTGACCCTTTTATTTTGACCCTTACATTTTGACCTTTATAGTTTGACCCTTTATATTTTAACCCTTTTATTTTGACCCTTAGATACTGACCCTTACATTTTGAACCTTATATTTTGACCCTTATATTTTGACCTTTACATTTTGACCCTTACATTTTGACCCTTTATATTTTAACCCTTAGATATTGACCTTTATATTTTGACCCTTACATTTTGAACCTTATATTTTGACCCTTATATTTTGACCCTTACATTTTGACCCTTTATATTTTAACCCTTAGATACTGACCTTTATATTTTGACCCTTACATTTTGAACCTTATATTGTGACCCTTACATTTTAACCCTTATATTTTGACACCTTATATTTTGAACCTTATATTTTGACCCTTAAATTTTGACCCTTATATTTTGACACCTTACATTTTGAACCTTATATTTTGACCCTTACTTTCTGAATCTTATATTTTGGCATTTAAACTCATCAACCAGAATTCTCCGTTAGTCGTCAAAGAGATTTCGACAGATGTCTATAAGTGTACAAATAATCACATCAATTTTAACAACGGAATATGAGGAATTCAGGCCGAGTCATTTGTCCCTTTCCCATGCCCCCAGAATGTGACAAAGTTGGTAGAACAGAAATACCACTGTCTGAAGTTGATGACAGAATTTTCTAATATAAAATTTCTCTCTAGAAGATATTTTCGCAATAATCTACAATTCCTTATTAAATTTGATCCATAAATCGACGACCGTTTGTTGGAAATTTGAGAAATTGTTGTCGAGTGAAATTGACAAATCTTTTTCTGAATTTTAATTAAATAGTTGTTGAAATTCACCAAATAATTTTCTCCGTGCACTTTAGTGACCAGATGATGCTTCTCTACTCAAGTATCGGTCGTGCTAACGTGTTGTACAGTAAATTCATTCTGGAAATTACACAATTGCCGATGATAATAGTCTCGGCATAACAGTTATTCCCTTCTAAATAGTTCTCGGTCAGACCGCTCGTTAAATGGCGCGAGAAATATTCAGTCCGGTGGAGTGATTTTTATGTGGGAAAAATAAGTGTAACGGGGCGCGTTGGCGAGTGGCGCGGGCTGGACTCCAGGGAGAATTATTATTTTTATTCGTGAGTGTTGGTATTGCCGTTGTCCAGGTAATCTAACCTTTTGCCGTGGGCACATGGTGTCTGCTTCAGATAGGAACGTAGGTGGACTATGAGAATTTCTCAGAGTTATCGGGAAAGAGTAGCGATTTGTTTCTCAGCCCGGACCGCCTTCTTCGCCTTATTCTGAGCAGAGGGGAGTGTGTGGGCGCAGGTTGAGACCTTATGACTAAGGTATTAGAATGCAATACCGTGTTTTACGTCATTATTAATGTTTTTTTCTCGGGGGAGGGGTAAGTGAATTATTCCTGGAGGTCGGGGAATTAATTATGGAGATGTGGACACTTGACGGGTTTCTCAAATGCTCGTAAGTCAGAAATAATTTGATCAATTACGTACAATTATTTATTAACATTTCAACCGCAGGAATCGCCATCAATCATTTGAACCTTGCACTGGTAAAATAATTGAAAATATAAATTTCAGACTGAAGATGAATTAAATAATTGATAATATGGAATTGTCAATTGTTTATTGAGTAAATAATAATAAATTTCATAAAAAGAATTTTTAATTAACCAAACAATCGTCAATCTTCCTGACTAAATTATTGATTGATAATATAATTCAGAATTTGAATATTCAATTGATGATTAATTTAATAATTGAAAATTGTAGAGGAATTAACGAATTGACTAGTTCAAAATTTAAGGGTAATTCTCATTTATGATTAGACTGTTCGAAAAAAATGAAGTTTCAGGTCTCACGGAAAATTCGGTAAAATAATATGAATATTCAATGCCAAATTAGCTTGAATTTTCTGTGAAATCTGAAATTTCATGATTTTTTCCACTAAATCGCATTCAGACTCACTGTCCTGAAAATTCAAGACAAATTTCAAACTTTTGGACAGCAGGAATTTTCCGCCAAAACAGGAATACTCAATATTAAATCAGTAGTGAAGTGGTAAAAGGAGAAGTTAATTCTGACCATTGACCAGTTTTCAATCAATATCTCGGAATCTAAGGAAGACAGCAAAATGTTTGTTATAACCTTTTTTGTGGGGCTGATTGAGTGCTACAACGAATGTGGTTACGAAAATTTCGCTATCTCCCTTAGATTCGGAAATATTCCTCAAAAACTCAACTGGGAGATAAGTCGACTTATCTCCTTTCACCACTTCATTACCGAAATTAATTACAATTGATTATCAACTAATGGACAACTCCCAAGAACATTTATCCGCATTTTCCTGATTTCCATTAATTTTCATTGAATAATTAACCCAAAATGAACAGTTCCCATTGATTTTTCCATCAAATAATGAATTATCAGAGCCGAAATTCCAGTGCAACTGTCAAAAAGTCCCTCACAAAAATTAAAAATCATCATCACACTAGAATTAAATTGACTCTCTCGTCACTTCACTGAATAAAAAAGCGTAAACAAATGTCAACCATGTAATAACGGTGGCAATCCCCCCCCCCTCTCCCCAATAATTACAGAATCAAGAAATCTGATGAAAAAGAAACTGTGCCCAATCCGTCAGAATAACGGACGTTGATTATTACCTCATTAAACCTCGCAACGGGGTCCCGAATCATTAATAAAATCTCATATCGAAATATCCGTGTGCGTCTGAACGGCACGGCGATTAGCACTGGGGGCCGACGAATTCCCTCGCCTCGGGGTGTAATTTTCCTCATTCAAACAAAACACCCTGGGTACTGCCGACTCAATCGATCACAATGAGATCATTTACGTAAGTCTGGGTATTTTTGTTTTCATTTTCCCACTCGAGTGAGGCTCGCGCCCAGTTCCCATTCCACAATTTATCCCCACCATTTTGGCTCTGCACGGCTCGGCGGTATCTTGAGATCGGATCGAGTGGATGAAAGTGCTGGACGGAGTGAATTTCCAATTTTCGATTTGTAATTTCTAGTGATGAGAGCAGAAGGTGACGACTTGGAGCTCACAAAATTATTCGAGTTGATCGATTTCAAAATTTTTTTTGAACATTGCAGATGTGACAGGACCGGAGACGCTGTTAACGGCCCAATTTTTTTTGTTTAAGTTGTAACAATTCAGTAGCGAAGTGGTTAACCGGTACAAGTCGATTTTGACTATTGCCCAATTTTCAATGAATATCTCAAAATCTAAGGGAAACAGCAAAATTTTTGTCATAACCTTTTTTGTAGAGCGAATTGAGAGCTACAAAAAAGGTTATGAGAAGAATTTTGCTATTGCCCTTGGATTTTGAGATATTCATTGAAAATTGGGCAATAGTCAATATCGACTTGTACCGGTTTACCACTTCACTACTGAATTGTAAAATTCCAGTGAGTAATGAATGAACATGTTCGCGGAGAGAAATATTCTGTAAAAATTACAGAACAATTCACGTAATCCGCAATGGGGAATCGTCTTCCGGAAATTTTTATAGGAATGGAAGAGGAGAAATCTGAAAGGTTCAGTGAATTTTCAGGTTCATCACCGAACAAAGTGCGAAATTGTCACGCAATTTTTTCAGAAATTTCCCGACTTATTATGCCTCCGAAATAAAAAATTACTTAAAATCACTTCGCTCGCGGATTACGTTTCCAAACGTAATTTTTACGTTTTTTTTTCTGGTGATTTTTATTGAATTTTTCTCTCCGTGGTTTTGAATATTTATATCTCAAAAATTACGCATTTAATCCAAAAATTTCAGAAGGGCTTTATTGTTGGAAAAGAATGCTTAGTTATGTAAAAAAAATTGATCGAAAGAAGTCAATATTATTGTTGTTTTTTAAATAAACAATTAGAAAAATATGAAAAAAATTTATCTTGTGGGAAATATTGTTGAGAAATCTGTGTAAAAATTTTGTCTACTGAGATTAACTGGCTCGTGAAATATTAATTGGCATTATTCATTCGAAAGGAGAAAATATTTTTAAAATCATGGATATAACGATTGGGTCTTTAAATTATGTAGCTTTTAACCCAATGACATGCTCCAAACGTTTCTTAAAAATCTGTGTCATACATAGTTGACGGCAATTGATCGAGTTAAAAAAAAAACAGAATTCACGAGAGGACAATCAGGAAAATTGTTTCCCCTCGTTCCCAAGAGAACGTGTTGTCTCCACACGAGAAAAATGCATTTTTTTCTCACCTCGCTTCAACTCTCATTACGCAATATTCGTCAATCGACTTGTTTTTTTATCCTCCACATTGAATCGATTCAGTTATTACATTCGCCTTTCCTTTCTTCAATTTTTTATCCATCAGTTCTACTCGTTTTGTCATTGCCGGGCTCATGGGAACGCAACTCATTGGGATAAATTGTTGAAAAAAATAAATAACAGTGCGTGTGCAGACATAATCGTGCATTAGATTGAGACTCGATTTCAGTTTGTTGTTGTTGTTGAAATTTCATCTATTTTAATTTGATTTTAAGTTATAGCCATTATTTTGGATTGATCGTACAGCTGATCCAATTACTTGTGAAATCGAGCCTTGAGGGCCTCAAGGTGAACGGAATTGTTGAATCACTCATCAGAATTTTAATCATGTGATGAAAAAATTACATCGATATGAAATAGTCGCGTCACTGTTAAATCCACAAAATCGTGGGGTCGAGGGCACTAACACTAGAGAAATTAGGGATGTCGCGAGACACGAGAGAGACGAGACGAGACGGGACGAGACTGGACGAGGCGACACGAGACAAGACGAGAGGAGACGAGACTAGGCGACACGACACGAGACGAAACGAGACAAGACGAGAGGAGACGAGACAAGACGAGGCGTCACGAGACGAGACGGCACGAGGCGACACAAGACGAGATGAGAGAATTTCTCAATTCTCGACGCGACAAGAGAAGAAATTGCTCTCGTATTTCGACAATGAGACTCGTCTCATCGTCACCACTCGTCTCGCTCGTCTCGTCTCGCGACATCACTGAAAATTAGTGTCTAAATCAATTAATTAATTAAAACATGCGTCTTAAACATTCCAGATATTTTACTCGAGGATTTTTTGTTTCTTATGATGTCTCCGTTATTTTGACGTCTCATTTCGAGACATTCAATATTTCAGCAGTTATTAATAGCCATAAAAATGGAATTCTCATTTTTAACTTCTATTCTCGCCGGAAAAAGCCATCATTGACCTTCATACGAAAATGGAAAGGCAAGGCAGTTGCATTCTTATCGGCGCGTCGAAAATACACGAGTTACTCCGTGATCCGTTTATTTAATGCCACGAAAATTACAGCCACGAGACACAAGCACGCAATGTACGCATACACATCGTTCATGTATCGTTATGTTTACTTTCAATTCCGAGGCCTATAGAAAGTAACCGTAACGGTCGGTATCGTACAATGGCGCTTGGGGACTTTGATTTCATGATTACGTGCGACCGAAGATAACAGATTGATCATTGAGAAAAAATATTGCGCTAATTTCAATTGGAGGAACTTCACAAAAGAAATTTCTTTCAGAAGGTATTCGAAATTTTTTATTTAATATATAATTAATAATAATAACGTATAAATTGATATAAAATAATATAAAATTATAATAATTATAATATTAATTGTTATAATTTTATAATAATTAATAATTTGAAAAATTATTAATAATTCATAATTAATAAAAAAAACAACTGATAATCGATTTTTTTTGAAAAATTATTAATTAAATTATTATAATTATTATAATTTACAATAAACAAATTAAATAATAATAAAATAATAATTAATTGATAATTAATTATTATAAAATTATAACAATAAATATTATAATTATTATAGTTTTATATTATTTTATATTAATTTATATTTTATTATTATTAATTATATATTAAATAAAAAATATTATTAACAATTTTATCTCCAATTGAATTAAATTTCAAGCAATTTCGTCTCTAAAAATTCCCAATTTTACGGAAAACCCAATGGAAACTGTAAATTGGAGTTGAATTATTCCACGAAAATGGCTAAAAATCAAAACTTTAAACTCTCTCATTCACGTTATACCCCACTCCAGCAAGTGTCATGATTATACATATTGCTCCAGAGGCACGTAATATCTTTCCTGCAGTTGGCAAAGGGAAGCGGAAATGCAAAGAGGAGTCCGCACAACGTAAAGACTGAGATTTATAATTCACTTTCGATTCCCCCTGCCTGTGGGATTTTCACCAAAAGCAATAGCTCCCCGCCATCAACATCCGAGGCGTACACAATTCAGAAGAGGCCACGGTGTTGCGCTCTAGAAAGTACGTGAAAAAGTGTGTGTATCTCCACGGATATTAAGTGCAGTACAAAATGGCTCAAAAGTGGTGTAAATACGCTCAGAATGAAACGCGGCTGTTTGAATTTGAAGGCTTTTGAAATTTTTTAAACTGTCCGCTCGCGGGGAAAGGCTCTTCGGGGGGCTATTAGTCAGTGGCATTAACCTCCGGGTGAGCACATGTGCGTGATTAAATACTGAGATGCAATTTATGAGGATAAATGTACCGGCTGAATAGATATGAGACAATGAGAATTACTTTTTCATGAGTTTCTTTATTCCCGGAGAATTATCTCTGCGCCTACGGGACAATATTTAGATCTTCAGATAGGGGTTCGCGGGGGGAGTGATGCATCAGTGCCATCCCGAATGGACAATAAATAAAGTCGTGAGTTGAGAATGAAAGGAAGAAAACTGTGAAAAATGGGAACAGTTGGCAGAAAAACAAGGAAAATTGTATTGAAATTGTTTTGTTCTATTATTATTATTATTGTTATTAGCGTTATTATTATAATACTAATTAATAATTATTTTTGTTGATTAATGAATTGATTGAAAATTGAGTGCAATTGAAATCCTCGAAATTTCATTTTCTCTGCAACAGCATGTCTCTTCTGATTATTGAATTATCTCGGTAATGACTCGATTGAAAAGGAAATACCATAAAACATTTTTTGTTGGAAATTTTCTCACCTACAAAAAAGGTCTTATGCCATTTTGCGCTAGATCGCGAAGCTCTCGAGATAATTCCGCAGTTATAAAAAACTCTTTCGAAAAAAAATTCAAATTAATGTCTCAATATCTCCCATTGTGACGTAAAATCCAATAAAATCTCATTCTCGTAAATTAAGTAATTAAAAATTACATAAGAAACAATTCATTGTTGTAGCCAACGTGAGAGAGCAATAAATTTCCCACTGAAATAACAAAAGAACCGGTGAAATAATCTCAATAATGAATACGATGCGCGGATTAACGTATTTTACGCGATTTAAATCGCACGCTTTACATCGTAACACCAGTGAGAAGCGATAGGCGAATGCTTCCAGTACACGTGACGCTTGGAAAATTGACGCTACACCTTTCCCGGGGGTGTGTTGTATCGTGGACTTTGGTAACAAAGTACCGCCACTCGATATTAGTTGTTGTATTCGCGCTTTATTCACTTGCGTACAGATACGTGACGAGCGATACTCTATAAGGACTTGGGGGGGGGG
>NW_021680530.1:551470-596196 GCF_001412515.2 Diachasma alloeum | reverse complement strand
GGGGGGGGGGGGGGGGGGGGGGGGGGCTCTGCATCGCGGATTAGACACCGTGGGACTGTGGCAAATCTATCCCACGGCTGCCCCAAGGTTTTTCAAAAGTGAATTGAGATGAGATTTTTCAATTCAATCACAGACACTCCGCGATATCACAGATCCTGTCTTTGTTAAATCTGCCCTTTTCACGATTAATGTTGCGTTTATCATTGCGCAATTTCACTTTCGTTGTGATACTGTTGTGTGTGAAAATTATTTATTGGAGATATGAGATCTGAGGTGGCGGGAAAAAATTGAAATGTCATATTTGAGTTTAATTTCAATGGAATTTCACGTTTTTGAGGTTCAGGAAAACGAAATGAATGATTTTTTGTTAATTTAAAACTCAATAATATATTTTTATGAATTATTTATATATTTGTTTTGTTTTAAATATTTATATTAATATCAATATTTATTATTTAAATATATTAAAATATATTTAAACATTATAATATAATTATAAAAAATATAATTATTAAATATATTAATTATTATATTTATTAATATTATATTAATAAATATATTTTAATATATTTAAATATTTATTTTATTTCTGTAAAATAATTCAACTTTTCCATCGACTTGCGAATTCCCAATGACGAAATTTCTTGAAATTTCAGTGGAAAAAAAATAAAATAATAATAATGATAATAATAATAATCTTGATAAATTTTCTTAAATCCCCCTCATTCGCCAGATATACCCGAAATAATCTCACGATTGATCCATACCCTCACTGATTTCTCCAAACCGATACTCCCCATCATTTCCAATAGTTTCAACACATAAAAACCATTACGAAAGTGAAATTGATAATAAAGAATAAAGGGAGCTCTTATTTCCCAACAAAAGATCCGTGTTGCGAGCACAATGGCCATTCTATTCATTGAACGCTCGAGTTTTCATCATAAAAATACGTGAAATGATCGTAAAACTTGTAATCGACCTTCGTCCCTCCCCCTCCGCCCTTTTTTATTAAGAAGCTGAAGTGATTTAAAGTGATATAAACGTGGGTTGAATTTTTGAGGATTAAAATTTGATGTGAATTTTTCACGCAAGTTAATGTGAATGGAAACATTTCGGTTGTGTTTGGGGGCCATCGGCAGTTTAATATTATTTATAACAATTAATGAACTTTTCGAGGTTGGGAAGAAGATTAAGTCTTAGAAAAACTCGAAAAATCAGAAAAAATGAATAAACATTTTATGCCAAATATGAAAATTATTGTCAGTGTCAAACTTTTGTAATAAATAATTTACGTTTCTGAAATGGCGTGTTATGTCGAGACACCCTAGTCAAACGAGAGACTATTAGTTGAAAAAACGATTGCAGAAAGCATTTGATGAATGACTTTTTGAATTTTATAATTTAATTTTTACTAGAAATCGCATAAAAAATTATCAACCATGAATAATTATTTTTTTGAGAACTGTAAATATATTATATATATTTCTCCCTGTTACACTCAATTTCGATTGATACATTCAATCCGCAATTACAGATGCACATACTTGAGGTCAAATATTATGAATTCGGGGGGGATTGTTATCTCTCTCTTAATTTTCATCTCCTTTTTGTGACCTCGAATGTTGACACTATTCTCTTTGGAATGAGGAGGGGGTCCTTGGGGCTCCCGGATTCGAGAGGGGTAAGGTCCGGGTTCCGAGTGAAAGAAAGTGAACGCCACGACCTTTCGAAGGACGTTCCCCAGGCGAAACGTTAGTTTATGGTTCAAATAAGCGAATTGCCGGGATTTTTGGTATTTCGCGAGTGGGTGGGACACTTCTGGACTGAATTTAAGGGGACTGATCCGACAGTTGAGGGTAGATAACGCTGTTTATGGACGGTATTTTGATAATTCTGGAAATACACGAGAGAGGGGGGCTCGTATTTTTGCGTGGGAAACTGGTTTTTACCTTTTTCCTCATTTTTCGCCTACTTCCCTGAGTCCCTTTAATAAAAAATCCAATGTAGCGTTTTTTGAACCCAAACTATTCCGCCTAATGTGTTCTTTCTTTAGCATTATAATATCATATAATATATTAATATAATAATATATATTATATATATAATAATATAATAATTAAATATAATAAATAATATATTAAATATTACATTAATATTATTTAATATTAAATATTATGTATTTATTATATTAATATATATAATATAGTATAGTATATATAGTACGCTATAATATAATTATAAAAAGATTTTAAAAAATAATCTTGATTTAAATGTAAATAAAGATAAATAAAATAATTTCGAATTTGAATTGAAAATGATAATGTACGCCTGATTTTTTTATATTTTTATTCATGAAACAACTGCACTGAAATTCCCAATTTCCATTGATTTCTTCATCAAATTCTGAATTTTTAACAATAAAATTTCGTTGAAACTCCAGTGGAACTCTCACTTGACGGAAATTCCCAAAAAGTCTACCGAAAATTTCTGTTAAAAAATTTCACTAACGCGGATGAAGTAACAATTTATTAACACCCAAGAAACGACTAATTTCACGTGAATAAAAACCCAAATAAAAATACAATTCAAGTTCAAATGAATTTATTACATCCAAATAAACTGTTTCAGCAAATTTATTTCAATTTTTTTCACCTGTTCTCTCAGATCATTGTCCTCCGAGTGAGAGGAAAACGGCGGAATCCCGCATGTTTTGAACTCTAAAATTGGGAACTGGTGAGACCGGAATTTTAAAACCATAAAATATGTGAAGACCTCCAATACTGAAATGTCAGACAATCATCCATTGAAAATCTCTTCAATTAACCCGCAAGCGAGGTTGAGAGGCTTAATGACTCACCGCCGGAGTAAAATTCAATTGCTCAATGAACGTTAAACGATAATGAATCCGCAGTTACAGAAGTGAATTCAGTAGTGAAGTAGTAAAACGGTTGAGTTTTTGAGGAATATCTCGGAACCTAAGAGAGATAGCGAAATTTTTGTGAGGACCTTTTTCGTAGCCCTCACTTCGCTCTGCAAAAAAGGTTATGACGAACATTTCGCTACCTGCCTTGGATTCCGAGATATGCATCGAAAACTGACCGACAGTCAAAAACCACTCGACCCTTTGAACAGCCTCGCTGTTCCCCACTCTTCCTCATTTTCTGGTAGTGTGCGTGCGCAGCCGGGGCTACCTTATGGCGCACTAATACACCGAGGGCCCCCCACTCTTCTCACACTGATACGTTTGGTGACTCGCACTCCGCTACTGAGTTAAACTACATGTTTCAGAGAATAGAATCCATCTGAAATCCAACGAAACTCGGCGGACTTCTCGTGCACCCTGCTGGCTACAATTTTCCGCCCAACGACTGACGATAATCGCATCGTCATTAGGAACAATTGTCTTTCACTCTCGATCCTACCGAGACCCGTTTCTTGCACGCAGGAGCCACCCAATCCTCTCATCCTCTCTCTTCTCAACTATTTTATTTATTTTCTTGTTCTCTCATCTGTGACCTCATACCCGTGACACCAATTCTCTCATCGAGGGGATATTGGGTGTCAAGTGTCAAGTGTCAACACCTCACAGAGAAGAAAAATCTAATTGTGATTTTTTTTCGCTCTCCTCAGAAATTAATTACCACTTCATTTTTTAAAATTTTATTTTCAATTTTTTTCGCTCTATTTTTCCGTTCATTATCATCTTTGCAATGTTTTATTTCAATTTGATTTTTTATTCCATTCAACTTTAAAAACGTTTTTGTTCCCTTGAATTTGTAAAGTGAAAAATTTGTGATTGTAATTATGCTCAACTCTCGTTTATTCGTGATTTAAAAAATCATATTTAATCCTATTAGTCGTAGCCTGTGATTTATTCTCACCAGTGAAATTTCTCCGGTGACGCAATAGGCCACACAAGACACCAATTTTGATTAGCCCAGAAGCGAGAGAGGAATAGCGGCATGCTAATGCCTGCGGTTGAATTTGTTTGTCAATACATTAATTTCCAAATTGAATATTTTGTAATGATACTGGGGTAAACGCGGAGAATTCCTTCGATTACACTTTCAATCGACAGTGCGAGACACTGATTCAGTGGAAAATGGGGTTTTGTAATTTAGCTAGAAATTTGAAGAATTTGAGAAATTAATAATGACATTTTCGATGAATTGATGGCACTTGGAGTTTAGAATTTTCGCAATGGGAGAGTAAGTACGCCGAGCTCAGCACTTTGTTGCGGTGCAAAAGTGTGCGATTGGAGCGATGATAATTACCGATATTGCAGAGGGAGAAGCGTCTGACCCGAGTAGATGAATACGGAAAATTACAAGGTGAATTAAATGTAATCGGCCACCGTTTCTCACTGAACTTTTCGCCGGGATTACTGCTATTTCAACATTACGCGATGGAAAAATGTTTCTGTTTTCCGGAATTAATTTTTTTAAATGTGAGGCATTAGGAATTCACTATTTGATGAAAAGACCAATGAGAACTGCAGTTTTCAGGTCAATTATTGCTAATGAATTGGAAATTCGACATTTTTTATACGAAAAATTAAATTTTTATTGTAAATTGGGGAATTCTTGGGCTTTTGTCAGTGAAAATTTAGTGAAATTCGAAATTTTCAGTGCTTCTTGTGCTTTTGTTACTGAAAATTTGGCATTTCACTAAAATTTCAGTAACAAAAGCACAAAAATTCCCCAACTTACTGAAAATTTAGTGAAATTCAAAAAAATGAAAATTTGGAATTTCACTAAATTTTCAATTTTTAATTTTTAATTTTTTTTTTAATTTTTAATTTTTTTTGTACACTTTCTGAAAATTCTTCTCAAGTGGCAGTTCCATTGAACTTGTAACCAATTTCTTCACTAAAAAATCACAGTTTGATGAAAAAATCCAGTGAAAATTGCAATTATTTCATAAAAATTAACAGAAATCCGAAAAATTCAGCTGTATATTAGAATTTCAAGCAATTTCCTAATTAAAAATTCACTATTTGATAAAGCAATCAATAGTAACTATAATTTTCAGTTGAAAAATCAGGAAAATTCAGGCGAATGTACCATTTTTAATGCGGAAAGGCCAAAAATCTCAACTTATGTTGCAACAATTGGCGAAACAAGATAGTCCATCGAGTGATAAAGTTCGCAAGGAAATATTATCCTTACGTAATAAAATCGCCTGCGTATTGGGTTATTCCACGTATCAATGAGTATGAAGAAAGATTACACGGATTGTACAGAAAAATGTTGAAAAGAGAACTAGGAAAGGTCACTCACGCCGTCTGTAAATCGAGAGACTGAGTTACTCCGGGGGATATTATTACGTGAATGAAAGTTTGAATGAAGCATCATCATACTTGAGTTTATCCTCCATCGACGAATCGATAATGAGGGAGTAGTGCAGGGAGTCATCGTAAAACTGCCACAATTATGAAATCGGGTAACTGGAGCTTCTCCTTGGGATGTTACACAGTAAAAATGTTGTAATCCTCTATTAATTTTCACGCCAGTTTTTTTCGATTGACGGCAAAAGGTCAGTCGAGCGGAAAATTTCAATAAAATCGACGAGAGATTGTTGGGTTGAGCCAGAGGACTTTAAAACGTGGTAACGTACTATGAACGATCGTTTAAATTCTAGCGTTCTGGGGCGACCAATCCAGGGTTAATGTGAAAATCTGTGAAAATTGTTCCCTTTCCCCTCACTGCACTCGCCAATTCGGAAGCGATTCCCATCGGGATAAATCATGCGCCGACATGTGCATAAACCCGGCGGTTTTGTGCGTGAAATTCCGTTGAGGTTGAGCTGGAGAAAAATCCGCTGACCCTTTACCGCGAGTCTCATCATCCCGGCGGTGCCCAACAACTGGAACCCTGCGAAGTCTCATACGCACCGCGCGCGGATCAAAACAGACCGAGAAGCAGCCGAAGAGGAGAATAAACAAGAGCCTCGGCGAAATAAAACGCGAAACAAAATGAAAAATAACGAGTTGGATAATGTAATCCTGAAGTACACTATAAAACCGTTGACTCGCTGGTCTCAACGAGACCGGAATAAGAGGGAGTGAGCGCAGACAGACGAGTGGGCGTCCGGCCGAAGCAACTGCCTCAGCATTACCAAATAAACTAAATTCATGTACACAATTTTTAGCAAATTTTATCTCCGTTACTCCCCTCTGCTCGCCCGGTCGCAACTACTATTCGTAGTTGTAGGATAAGGAGGCGAGGATCGTATATTACCATCAACGAGTCAGCATAAAACCGTGAGGGTATTATTATCTTCACTGAACACGTGATGGAAAAACGTTCGGAGCCCTGCGCGGTTTATGGGCATTGTAAAACTGTGAGAGAAAAATATTTGAAATTTTACTGGAGAGCAGTTGATTTGCGAGGCTCTGCGGTGGTTCATTAAAAAGTATTGTTAAAGGGGCGAGCAGAACTGTTTTGGTATTTGCAAGTAGAATTTATTTTTGTTTGAATGTACAGCATTTCGGGAGATGCTGAGAATTTGAGATTCTCAAAGATTCTTCGTCCATAAACTGATAGAATGATTCATTTATTTCACACGAGATTCGTTAACTATTAACGAATTGTAGAGTTGAATATGACCAAATGAATATTCGTTAATAGTTAACGAATGGTTCACTTGAATGGCGAAAGTCAAGTCAAACAAGGCTCCTCAAATATCGGCGCTATTACGCGAATGCAAGTGAGACGGAAATAGTGAGCAGTCCGACGATGATTCGTGCCTGATGTATGCAAACAATGAAAGGATAAACCTCACCTATAAGAACCAGTCGCCCTGTCTACCGCCGGGGCGTTAAAGATCTATCACAAGCGGTATATCACAAGATATATCACATGCTCGCGCAATAGCATGGGTACAGTCGCCTGGATATCACCGTGAGTTATCTCAAAGGTGAAAAATACAAGAAAAATCGAAGCGCCGAGAAGGACGGAAAATGGAGGAATTCCAAATTGCTTCTCTCTCTCTTCACTATTTTTATCCTTCCGGGGGGAGAGGAGAGGCCGTTGCTAGCACGTGTACACCTTGACTCTGAGGATTTACTGGCAACAAGAGGAGAGAAGGAGGAGTGGAGGGAGAGGAATTACATGAAGCTGGGGGGTGGAAAAATTTGAGAAAAAAAATTGGAGAGAGACATGGGAGACTAATGGAGGATGGAGGAGGCGGCTTTTGTGCCCTCAGGCGGCAAATAATTGGCGCATTCATTCTCACTGAATCGCCGGGGACGATAAGAGAGATGGACCTTGTCAGCTGGGAAAAGAGTTAACTCGGAAACATGGAGTCAGATGGCTTCATCAGATTAGGAGTGGGGGACTCTAGGCTGATTTATTTTACTCGAGGTGAAGGCACGTGGTTTTGTTTGCAGACGGCTTGCTCCGCGCTGACTTTATTCTGTTGACGGATACAACAGTGAAAATTTTTGACTCGGAACACTTCGAGACAGGAGATGATTTTTTTTCGCCTCGTGTAATTATTTTAATTTGTTTGGCGGACATTATTTCGTTCATTAGGCTAAATAATTTCCGAAATCGTGAAGGAAACGACTTATTTACGGCGGGTGAGTTAGTTTTTCCGGGCGGAATGAAATAGCGCGTTATGCGGCGTTGCCGAGAACTCGCTAAACGCGCGAGGGCAGTGTAGAGGGGACTCGCCAACGCTGGAGACTAAATAACGCGCCGGGGAGCCCGGCGGAGATGAGCGAGCCGCACTATCACGTGTGGTGACTAGACTACGGTCAATTCATCGTTTACATATTTTTATCTGAAATGCTAAACGAGAATTTCCTGGGACTCTCGAATTTCCAATCAAAACATGAATATTCAGTGTAAATTACTCGGAATTTACCCTAGATTTTCCTGGAATAATTGAACTGAAATTGCAATTATTCATTTTTTCATCAAATTGTGGAATTTCAGTGGAACTGTCACTCCATAAAAATTTCCAAAAAATTCATCAAAGTTCTGATTATAAATTTTAATCTGTAAAATCTCATTTTGACCAGAGAACCGAGATTTCTAATTCACTTGATGACTTTTAAACATATTTAAATTGAAATTCAGCGCAGATACGATTTAATTAATGGAGAAAATGAAATCACGATGCAGATAAATCTGTGTACACATGTTATATCGAATATTTAAACGTGTGTATGTCGTTGATTTTCAATTCGGGGATAGTCATAAGTGAAAGTGAAAGTGGAGTACAAGTGGACAATATTTATCGGTTAGCCGCACTCCAGTGGCCATATCAGGGGCGGGAGAGTTTTCTGCGTTCGTACGGAATTCGTTAATTTTTAACCGATCAAACGAGTTAATGAATTTTTGTATTTGTAAACGGGTTTGGGGGAGGGGTGACAAGTGCTTGAATAATCCCTGGGTGATTACTGGTGTTGCATGAATTACTGACGATGGATATCTCGATGATTTGTAAGTAATCAATTTATGATAATGAGGAGTTAATTTTTTTATTAAGGAAATTGCGGTTTTCATGCTGTTTGTCGTATTTAATTATTTCCCATTGCGAGTAGAATTCATTGTGCGGATAATTCCTTCTACATTTTCGCAATGAACTTGCGACTTTGATTCTAGCGAAAATAAACCATTTTAAAAAATTGATGTTTGTCGATAAAAAATTGAGGAACAATTTTTTTTTGTCAAGAACAAGTTTTGATGACTTATTTTTATTGAGGAAATTGTGTTTTTCATTCTAGTTCAAATGAATAATTTTTTAAAATCACTTTTTATCTATAAAAAATTGGGGAATTTTTTTTTCAAGAGTAACAATTTTTGATAATTTTTTTTTTCAGAATGTAGAACAGATTCAACTTTAGCGAATGGTCTCGAGGCCGTTGTTGAATCCAACAAGTAATAACATTTTGCTGCTGCCACTGTGCGCAACGTTTGCGGAAGGATAATGACAAGGTGGGACAGAAATTGTCTTTTGTCCATCGTAAAAGGAATTTCAATTGTTATTTCGTTTTCTTTTTTTTTATTCTGTCACGTTTAGGCAAGATCCTGCAGGATTTTTCAAACTGTTGCATAACCGTATTATTAAAAAAATAGACTTCGCCGAAATGTCTCTTTGTCCGCTGCTTAAATTTTCATTGCGCCGGAGTAATCTAGGATTTTTTGCCGACTGATGTTTTCGCCATTTTGCATATGTTCGCGGTCATTACTTTGACGATTATGGGAGGTCATTCCTTCGAGAATTATGTAGTTTCCGATTGAGTGGAGGCAATCATTGTCTTTTTTTTTTCTTTCGTTTTTTGATAATTGGAAAGAGAAAGGGTTGGGAATTTTCCGCTCTGCTCAATGACACATTTATCAATCTGGATTTCCTTGAACTTTTGCGAGCAATCTCATTTTCCCACTCATGGATCACAATTTCAATGAATGAGAATGGGAGAAAGGGTGGGTGATTGCACATTCCTTCCTGGGGCGTCATTTTTAATTCACAAATTCATTTATTTTTATTTTTAATTGAAGTTCTCTGAATAGAAAATTGTCAAAATGAAAAATTTTCGCTAACACAATTGTTGCATGAGAAAAAATCACGAGTGTGTGGAGAGAGTCCATCACAGTGGAATATTTATTAATCAAGTGCAGCAAATTTAATGAAAACAATTAATAATAAATACAATTAATTATTTAATTAATAATTATTAATTAATAATAATATATAATTAGATATAATTATACTAGAAAATATATAATATATAATTTAGATATAATTATAATATATAATTAGATATAATTATTATTAATTAATAATAATAATTAAAATAATATCAAATTATATTATTATTAATTAATAATAGTAATAAATTTACTATTATTTATTTATTAAAATTATTCATTAATCAGTTAAAAAATTTAATAAACGAGAGATTTATTTGTATTAATCTTGACATTTTCTTGAGGTATTTCTCATAATAAAAAAAATTAAGAGACAATAATTTTAGAAAATCGAGTGGATATCGTAGAGCAGACAGAAGTGACTGACGACTCCATTCCACCCGGCAAAGCCCACGCGCCCATAAAGAATCCTCAAAAATCGTACCACAAATTTCTCTGCGATAAATAGTATCGCACCAAAATCCTCCGAATCCGTATTCCTGATGTCGCAACGGTCCCCTCACGTGCGCACTCTCAACATTATCACAAATGAGGTGAAAAATGGCTCATTTGAAGTAAATAAACTTTCTTTTTTTTATTTTATTCTAAGAGAGGTTTCATTTGATGAAATAAAATTTATTTAATTGAAATAAACTATTTTTTTGAGCTGCAGCCGCACTCGTCACTACAATTGCGCAAAATTTTTTTTGCACACAATTTTTTATCGCACATTCGGAATCAAAGGAAAAATAGTAAGAATAATCGAGTCTCCCCGGTTCTTCCACCCGATGTGGAGAATTATCCCACGTTATTATCCTCCACAAATGCAGGGAAAACGCGCAACAATCCGAACAAAACGAAAGTGAAGTAAAAAAACCCCTGAAAAAATCATTTTTGTATTCAAGAATTCCGTTTCCACCGATTAATTCCTAATTCAATCACTTTAAGATCTAGAAAATTGCGGATAGGCATTCAGAGACAATTTACCCCGGACAAGAAATATTTTATGACCCCTTGATTCGCCTAAATCGTGTATTATCTATTTACGTAACGAAAAAATTGTGACCAATAAAAATGAATGGACCCCGGCAATTACGAAATTTCCGATAGAATCCGATGTATTTAACCCCGAGGCGGTTTGTATTGCGGTGAATTCTATCGACCGAATGTTTTTACTACAGTTTTAGGTGAACCGAGTGACACTGCACTGTCACACGCGGGAAAAAAATTTCACTGAAAAACCTAGGAAGTTCGATAGAAAATTCTATTGGATTTCTGGTGAATATATTAGTTTTTTTACTTTTTGTTGTCTTGAATAATTTTTTGACACTGAAAATATTGACTGATTCTGTTAAAGAAATCCGCAGCTTTACGACGCGTTTTTTAATAGAAAATGTCCATTAGACACTATTCTATAGAAAAAATTTGCAGTATTTCATTTTTCTATACAATTTTTTCTATAGAATATCTTCCACTGAACATTTCTATTGAAGAAAACGCACAGATCAGCTGCGGAATTTTGCAATAGACCAAAAAACAAATAGAATTTTTCAATCGAATTCTTATAGAGTTCCAATAGAAATTCAATAGAATAAATTGTACAGGAAAATCTAATTCTATCGATTTATTCTATAGAATATTTTCCACTGAATATTTCTATTGAAAAAAAACGCACAGATCAGCTGCGGAATTTTGCAATAGACCAAAAGCAAATAAAATTTTTCAATAGAATTCTTGTAGAGTTCCAATAGAAATTCAATAGAATAAATTGTACAGGAAAATCTAATTCTATTGATTTATTCTATAGAATATTTTCCATTGAACATTTCTATTGAAAAAAAAACAAATAAAATTTTTCAATAGAATTCTTATAGAGTTCCAATAGAAATTCAATAGAATAAATTGTACAGGAAAATCTAATTCTATTGATTTATTCTATAGAATATTTTCCATTGAACATTTCTATTGAAAAAAAAACAAATAAAATTTTTCAATAGAATTCTTATAGAGTTCCAATAGAAATTCAATAGAATAAATTGTACAGGAAATTCTAATTCTATCGATTTATTCTATAGAGTATTTTCCATTGAACATTTCTATTAAAAAAAAAACAAATAAAATTTTTCAATAGAGTTTTTACTGAGTTCTAATAGAAATTCAATAGAATAAGTTCTATAGGAAAATCTAATTCTATTGATTCATTCTATAGAATATTTTCAATTAAACATTTCTATTGAAAAAAAAATGCGCAGATAAGCTGCGGAATTTTGCAATAGACCAAAAAACAAATAGAATTTTTCAATAGAATTCTTATAGAATCCCAATAGACATTCAATAGAATTTTTTTAAAAACAGCTAGTTTTTTAAAAAATTGGATAATCTGACGCGAGGAATTTCCACAGAAAATATTTCAATAGAATAAGTTGTATAGAAAAAATCTATTTCTAATATTCTATAGAATATTTTCCATTGAATATTTCTATTCAAAAATACCAGATGAGCTACATAATTTTTCAATGAAATCGCACAAAAACTAATAGAAATGCAATAGAATTTTCTAGCGAATTCGCCAGTTTTTTTTGCTGTACGTGCATTACTCCTGGAACTCGTCTGTAGACGTGACCAAGACGAGAATGTGTCAAATGAAAGAGGTAAAAAAATTGAGGGCACTCCGCAGTTGCCCTCGGGAGCGCTGAAATAATGAGTTCGATTTCCGTCAACTGATACCGGTTATCCAACGATTAGCTCTTTTTATCCTTTTCATCTTGCTGGGAAATTACGTAAAGTAACATTTTCACGAGTATTGCATATTATTTTTCGTGCTCTAGGGTAAAAAGCAGCAATGGGCGCTGCGAAATGTGCACGAGGTGAATTAAAATTCTGTCACTCGGGTGGTTTTCAAGCGGGGGAAAACGGGTTTTCAATTAGGTAAAGTGTGACGAGGCGAGAACGTGTCTGTGCCATCATTAGAGGATTTCATGAAGTTTTTGAGTTGAGGTGATTTATGGGGTTCTGTCCGAGAATTGCAGAGTGAATGTTTTGCATGTTTCGCTTGGGAATTTTTCTCATGCGCAATTTTAAATATTTTTATTCAAAGAATTTGAATTTTCAATTTTGTGGATTTTAATTCAATTTTACAACAGTGAATTTTTCACGTCAGGCGATTGTCAAAAATAACAAAATTTTTCATCTGAAAACCAAAGTTCATCTCAGGTCAATTATTCCGTGATAATTTTGTAGAAATAAAAAAAATTCTGGTAAACAATTGTTGAATTTCCAAGTGAAAAATTATTTCATCCCCCTCTCCCCTTTCATTCTCCAAATCTTTTGAAAAGTCCAATTAAACAGCCACAAGTTCCCTCCGAAAATTGTCAAAATCAATTTTTTTACATTTTTAACAAAAAATTTCAAAATTCTAAAAAAAAAAATTGCTGGACGCTCCGAAAAATTTTTGACTGAAAACCCCCCAATTAAGCTCGATTCGCTCTCTCGCAGGTCCGAATATCCACAAAACATTTTTCAATCCTGCGAATCAACGAAATTGGGCTCAATCGCGGGATTTCGAATCGCGAATTTTCCCCCCTCGCCACCCGCTCGCAAAAATCGCGACAAAACCTAATCCGCCCGACCAGAAATCCGCGAAATCCGCTAAAAACCGCACCTCCTCGTCCCCTCGATTTCCATACAAAACCCCGTGTCAAGGATTCCCTCAACTTCCTCCCAAAATAACACCGAATTCACTCACCCACTCTGGAGACGACCGCCAGCACCATCAGCAAGGAGCTAACCAGCAGCATCTCGATCTTGAAAGTCACTCACAGTTGAAAAAAAAAATCCACAGACAAAAATTTAAAAAAACCGCAATTTTCTCCGGGCAAATCTCAGAGCAACGGAGTTAAATCAACGGCTCCCGTTAACCGGTGCAACGTCACTCCCCGAACGCATATAAAAATGTTAACGCGTGCAGTAAACAGGTGAAACTCCGCGTGCGTTTCTCCAAACTTTTCTCCAAAACTGATTACCGATTTTCCTTGCTCTCGAGTATCACTGAATCATTCACAAAAATCCGGTGAATTAAAGAGCCCCCTGTCGTCACCAGTAGCATTAGTCTATTTCCAATCGCTAATTAACGAGATTAATTAAAGATGAAAGACAATCTCTCGCTCACTCACCCACGGCGAGGAGGAGCTGAGGACATTGAATTTGCTTTTTTATTATTCGAGAAAAAATAAGTTGATGATTTTTTTTCGGGGAAACGATGTGCTGCGGACCCGTGTCAGTGCCGCGAGTGGGCCATTGACGATTGTCGGAGAAAAACATATGCTACGGTCACGACGAGAGAAAGGTGACTGGGATAAGTTCTCGAGGCGTGCTCAATACCTCCTCCCCCTTGTCGTGGCATAGGAGTCACCTTTCTATCGTTAAGTTGGTGTAACAAAGAAGGGAGTGTTGGAGGAGAAGGAATCAAATGCAAAAGTGATAGGGGGGCCCGCGGCGGGGGTTTGCCACCACCAGGCTCGATAAAAGCCACCACTCTCCGCGCGGCGAGGAGGAGGGAGGCTATTGCGATTGGGATGTGGGTATCCTTCGGTGTACTTGAAATAACTTGACGTCAGGCTCAGACACTTTTCCTTTTGTTGTGACGAGAGGGGATTTTTTTGGGGGTTTTTAACGGCCTTTGACGGGGGTTTTATCACGAAATTGTGGGGTTGCTAGGGTTTTTTTGGGATTGGGCATATGAACTAGACCTTATATACAATTAACCATCATGATGTTGACATTGCGATTTAACGCGAAATGTGGACTTTGCCATTTAACGCGAAATGCGGACTTTGCGATTTAACGCGAAATGCGAAATTTGCGATTTAACGCGAAATGTGGACTTTGCGATTTAACGCGAAATGTGAACTTTGCGATTTAACGCGAAATGTGAACTTTGCGATTTGACGCGAAATGTGGACTTCGCGATTTAACGCGAAATGTGAACTTTGCGATTTAACGCGAAATGGAAACTTCGCGATTTAACGCGAAATGCGGACTTTGCGATTTAACGCGAAATGCGAAATTTGCGATTTAACGCGAAATGTGGACTTCGCGATTTAACGCGAAATGCGGACTTTGCGATTTGACGCGAAATGTGGACTTGGCGATTTAACGCGAAATGGAAACTTCGCGATTTAACGCGAAATGTGGACTTCGCAATTTAACGCGAAATGCGGACTTTGCGATTCAACGCGAAATGTGAACTTGGCGATTTAGCGCGAAATGTGAACTTTGCGATTTAACGCGAAATGCGGACTTTGCGATTTAACGCGAAATGTGAACTTTGCGATTTAACGCGAAATGTGAACTTGGCGATTTAGCGCGAAATGTGGACTTTGCGATTTAACGCGAAATGCGGACTTTGTGATTTAACGCGAAATGTGGACTTGGCGATTTAACGCGGAATGTGAACTTTGCGTTTGCTCGCGAAGATCGCCGGCATTTGGAAATGACCAGTTAAATTATCCCACAAAAATCAACAAAAATGAGTAAAACGCGAATAAATAGACTCTTAAATGTTCAATTAATCCAAAATTCAACGTAATTTGGTGCTCAACATTCATGTTTATTTAAAAATCGAAGTAATTACCGGAATTCCCTCTTTCCACTGCTCAAAAATCCGGAAGAATTTTCCACAGAATTTTTCCCTGAATATCATTCAATTCCCCCCGAAATTTCAATGTTATTTCCAACAGCGATGTACCTCGCGCTTTGCTCCCCCTGTCGCTAAAATATCCTCCAAACGTCACATCGAAAATCCAATTATCCCCCATTAAATCCTCGTTAAAGGTTGCACCACATCTCTGCCTCGCACCCTCGAAAACATTTTCCCATTAATAATCCATACAATGTTCCCCACTGATTGTGAATTAATCAATCATTTTACGAGCGTTATTTTCCCACCGGTGGGGAAAAACACAAAATGAATTAACCCTGAGCAGTCGCATTGTAGTTAAATCACGCTGAGGTAACAGCGAGGGCGCGGCTCTCGTCTGGGCAGGCAAGGAACCGAAAGCGGGTTTTAAAAAATGATAGAAAAAGATTAACAATGAGAGACACATTGTGAGAGGCGATGGATTTTTGTTGCGATTGCTCTTACGAGTGAACGAGTATTTAATACATTTGTTGTGAGGCACTCGTGCATGTGCACATTAAACTTGGCTTTTCCATTCTACATAATTCTCATCTCCCTCCACCTCTCCTTCCATCTCCTTTCACGTCTCGCGATTACACTGTTTTTACCAACGAGCGAAGAATTCAATGAGAAATACACGTGAGCACCTCCTTCGGTCATTACGCAATGTCTTTAGCATCCCGCGGAGAACGACGGGATGAGGAGGATAATTGAATAATTAATTTTACCAAATCTGGGCATAATTGGAATTAGAGATTGTCGGGGGTGGGAGAATTTTTAGACGGTGAAGAGGTGGCTCTGGGGGACTCTCCTCTGATGTCATAATGTGGGAATTAATTTTTTTCATTTCGCGGGGAATTGTTTCGAGGTTTAATTGGGGTGATCCAGGGGGGGGTGGAGGAAGTGAAATTTTATGGGCCGTTTAGTCGCAATTTTTAGGAGAACGCAGCCAGACGAATCGTTTACCTCAATTAAAACAAGTTATTTGAATCAAATAAATCCTCTATTGGAATAAAAATCAATGGAATAAAAATCAATGAAATCGTAAATTTCAATTCAATTGTAAGTTGATAAAATGATAATTAGTTTCAGGGATCGGCAAAAATTGTTACTAAGTAATTTTCAAAGAAGTTTACCACAGATTAATAACAATTCCGTTTTTTTATGTAAATCTGAAAATAATTTTTAATTCTCAATTATAATTAAGAAATAAATTCTGAATATCTGAATTCGATTTTTCAATTAATCAAATGATCATCATTCTTGCGAATTTGATTACTGATTTGTAAAATATTTGAAAAATTAAAAAATTGAATTTATGATTAATTTAATATTCACAAAATTGAAAATGTTGATCGATAATTAATATAATAAAAATTAAAATAAAATAATTTTGATTCGGTATTTTGATTTTGCCTATTTCTGATTGGTTTCTAGTTTTTCCGTCAAATTAAAAATATTTGGATTGACAGAAATTTTTTTCGTGTGAAATACTATAATGAATAGTCATTAAAGATTTATAATAATTACATTAATTTTGCCTCACACCTCTTTATCATTGAACTTTCGTTGAATGACGGATCAATGAGGAAGATTCAGCGTGAATCATCCTCTTCCCTCGGTGAGAATTCTCATTTATTAATCAAATAAATCTCGCTGGATGAATAAATTCATAATTTACAACATTTTCAAGACGTTAAACTTGAGAATCCAGTATTTTCATTGTCCTTAGCGAAACGGATGTGAGTATAAACCACCGTACGACGCAATTAAACTGGATTTGAGCTTTGAGATTCCTTCCAGTCGTCAGTTTTGCAGTCAAACGGCGAAACAGGATTGGCTAATTTCACTTCAAGATCAGATACGAGTAATTTTCTTGTAAAATCATTTCGCGCGTCTCTCGAGGACGAGACGGAGGGAAAAATGTCAAGAGACGTTTTATGGGGGATTAAATTGTCTATGGAGGAGGTTTCTCGACACTTCCTTGTGGTTTCACTGAATTTCCTGATATTTATGAAGTCGTTTCAGCCGAGAAACAGGGGGAGTCAAATATTTCAAGGATGTAGAAGCATATAATTTAGTAACAAGTTGAATTAATTTTTATGGATAATTAAAATTAATTAATTCTTGTTTTGTTGTTGTTTTTTTTTAAATCTCTAGAAATTTCAGCGATGTGAAGACATTTTTATACACTTTTGGAAGAATTTCCCGAGTTTCATGAATTTTCAAGGAAAAAAAATGAAATAAATGTTTACGGGGATTTTCCGGATTTCTGTCAATTGCCGTGGAATAATTGAACTGAAATTCAGTTTCCATCGATTCTTTCACCGAATTATGAATTTTCAATTACGAAATTCCTTGAAATTTCAGGGGCAAAATTCAAGTGATAAATTTTTTTAAATTTTATTCATTTTTTTTGTTTTCAACAGTGAATTTTTTTAATTGGATAGACCATTTTCATGAGATAATTGATCTGAAATCTGCAGTTTTAATCGATTTCATCATAAAATTCTGAATTTCGAATTACGAAGTTCCTTGAAATTCCAGCTGAAGACTTTCAAACTTAGCGTCCGTGAAATTAGAATCTATTTTTAAAGTGTGTGGGAGGGTGGGGTAAACCGGACACTTGACACTTTTAAAAATCCGCCCGTTTTGGACTCATCGAGGAAAAAAAATTAAGGAACTCGATTGTAAACTCCCGCCCCCCCATTTTTATTTTATTTTATTTATTTATTTAGTTTTCACCAGTGAATTTATTCAATAGTCATCCCCTAGAGCAATACGATTGTCATAATTGAAACCTAAGCAGGCTCGCCTAGGAATGACTCAATCGGAGAAATCCGATTTTGAAAAAATGAATACGTCTCCGAATATCTCGGAATCTAAGGGAGATACCAAAATTTTCGTCATAACCTTTTCTGTAGAGCCGATTGAGAGCTACAATAAATGTAATTACGAAAATTCCGCTATCTCCCTCAGATTCCGAAATATTCCTCAAAAACTCAACTGGGAGATGAGTCGGCTTGAACCGTTTTACTTCGCTCCTGCTTTGACGAAAAGTCAAACGGCAACACGTCCACATTGCCATACCTGAGGAATCTGAGTACTTCACATTTATGCAACTCGATTATAAACCCCCATTTGCCATATTCATGTCCGTCAGATTGGTGCAAGGGGCGCGCAAGTTACCTAAGGTATTAACCTTTCTTTTTGCCTTGACGAACGCACACACGTACAAGGGGACTGATATCCATCGCCTCAGGCGAGTGGATTTTCAAGCCTCCCAATGAGGAAAAGGCGCACTAATCGTTCGTACACTGAGAGAACAACGACGAAGTTCTCAAACAAGTCTCACTCGTGCCAAGAAAATAGTTTTTTGAAAATTATCAAAAAAGGATTTTTTTGTGCCCAACGTGCAGAGAGTGCGCCGGAATGAAAAATTTTTGTCGCAAAAATGGATTTAGTCGTTCAAAAAAAATTGCATTCTCTGTGCACGCAAGAAATGTCATTTCCAGCACTAGTCCTTCGTTATTCAATACTCCCATACGTATTTTGCTCCCGAAAAATCTTTGTTTTATGCGGAACAAGGGACAGTAGTCTTTCGTTTCGGCTGTCTAATAATCACAGACAAGAAATGAACCCTTAAATGAAACAATAATAATGATATGATAGCAATCTTGTGACTTAGGGATAAAATATTTGTTGATGAATTTTCCTCCGTATGAGATATTTTCAGCCTGAGAAGGCACCGTCTGGTGTGAATTATCCGCCTCGAGCCAAATATTTCGTTGCTGTCGAAAGCAGAACAATAATTCATATTTGAGACTTTCAAATTCCAACCAAACAAATCAGTAGTGAAGCGGTAAACCGGGTTAAGTCGATTTTGACTTTTGATCAGTTTTTTTTTTTTTTTTTTTTTTTTTTTTTTTTTTTTTAATGAATATCTCAGAACCTAAGAGAGATACCAAAATTTTTCTCATGACCTTTTTTGTAGAACCAATTAAGGGCTATAAAAAGTTCATAACAAACATTTTTCTATCTCTTTTAGATTCCGAGATATTCGTCAAAAACTGGCCAATAGTAAAAATCGACTTAACCCGGTTTAACGCTTCGCTACTGAAATCCTTTTTGGCAACTTTCAACTTGCGATTTTGTTGGCCCAAACAAGACTTCTTTGACAACGTGTTTGTCTTTCTCCCAGTGCACGATTGAGTGCATATTTTTATTCTGTCCGCGCATTTTTTTCATCTCCCGCCCGGGGCCCGCGATGGGACCAACAGCTCGATTTGCATTGTCTCGGGCGATATCAGGGGAATTATAACGTGAAAAAAAGAGGTCACTAAGTTTGGCCGATTTCTATTCTTTCACGCGTGACGCACGCCCGGTTGCCAATAGAGCCAGCCAGCGGTTTATTTATTCAGTTATAAGATAATTACTGCTTTCCATTTTCGTCGGTAATAATGGGTAGTTTAATGTCGAGTGTGCGTTAAGAACTCGGGAATGATGCAGAGTAACGGCTCTGCGGGGGGTAATGAGTCCGCGAATTTGTTCGGGAACTTGACGGTTTATGGAAGTAACGAGAAATCGCGGGATTTTTACAAGGTGGGTGAGCTACGCAGAAGGTCGGTGGTGATATATGGCAGTGGGTTGTTTAGAGGTCTCCGAGAATTATGAAAATGTTCAGCTTTTTTTTAATTCTTAATTCTTAGTTCGGTATTATTCATGGATTTTTCATCACAGCAAGTGAATTTCTGATTTCACATTCCAGGGGAAATTCAACGGAGCTCCAAATTTTTTGGCAGCAAGAGCAGAATTTAAATAGTCTGTTGGATCTTTCGTCAATACCTGAATATTTAATATGAAATTACTCGGAATTTTTGATTAATTCAGTAGCAAAGTGGTAAACCGGTACAAGTCAATTTTGAGCATTGCCCAGTTTTCAATGAATATCTCGGAATCTAAGGGAGATGGCAAAATTTTTGTTATAACCTTTTTTGTAGAACCGATTGAGTGCTACAATAAATGTAATTACAAAAATTTCGCCATCTCCCTTAGATTCGGCAGTATTCCTCAAAAACTCAACTGGGAGATGACTCGATTTAAACCGTTTTACTACTTCGCTACTGAATTGAAAAAAAAATATTTTCCATTGATTATTTCATAGAAAAGTGATTTATTTATGTTCGCAAATAGAAAGTGATACCAAAAAAGGAAAAGGTTGAGTGGCTTCTGAAAAACTAATCATTTATGAATTATTTAGGGAAAAAAGTCAACTCGACTCTGCTTATTCGCCAGTTTTTAACGCATACCTCGGAATCTAAGGGAGATAGCAAAACTTTTGTCATGACCTTTTTTGTAGCCCTCAGTTCGCACTACAAAAAAGGTAATTACGAAAATTTCGCCATCTCCCATAGATTCGGAGATATTCTTCAAAACCCCAACTGAGGCCTGAATCGACTTCAACCAAATTCAATTAAATGTACTAATTAAATTAAAAAATAGTAAAATAATTCATACTCGAAATTTCCAGTTGACGACGAATTAAACATGTAATAATATTGAACTGTAAATTTTTCATCAACTAAATAATTCGGAATTCGAATATTTAAATTGATTAAAAATAAGGAAAAACGAGTTACTCCAATAATTAAAAGTATTATTAACGAATTGACTACTTAATAATTTAACGGTAATTATCATTCATCGAACTGTTTTACCTCTTCGCTCCTGAAACGATACCAAAAGAAATGGGAGAGGTGGAGGGGCTTTGATTGTTATCAACGGAACGCTGGCATTAATGCATCCACCTGGGGATAAAAAGTGAATCGTTGGTTGCATTTCGCAAGTGAGCAAATAGCTGTCTCCCTCGTGTCCTACCGGGAGCCACCGTCCGCCCCAGCGTGGGACGAAATAAACCCGGACAAAAGTGTATCCGAGCCAACTTTACATTCACTCAACAAGTCCAAACAAACGTGTGTACTCGTTACGTGAATTTTTCGTTACTTCCGTTTTTGCCGCACCGTCACGTGGGCGATTGTGACACAGGATTATCGATACCCTGAATTATGCGTCGATCATGTTGTCCGATGAATTTCATTTTTTTAACAGATGGATGTGTGAAGGAAAGTGAAATTGGGGGAATTATTGGATAAAGGATTGTGTCATTGGGCGGGAGAGACGTAACAGGTTGAGCGGGCGGTTATGGTGATTATGAATGGGTTTAGGGGGACATAATTGAATGAACGCCACTAGAAAAATTAGTGTTTGGAATTCAGCTGCGAAGCGGTAAAAGTTGGCTTGGCTCTCCACTGAGTTTTTTACGAATATCTCCGAGTCTGAGGGAGATAGCGAAATTTTTGTCATCACCTTTTTCGTAGCTCTCAATCTGCTCTACAAAAAAGGTCATTACGAAAATTTTGCTATCTCCCTTAGATTCCGAGATATTCACTTAAAAGTGACCGATGGTCAAAATCGAGTTTTGTGTCGACGAACTTACGCCTCAAATTAAGACGTGAGACTTCCTCGAGGATCTCTTCTAGAAGAATTTTCCGGAGGAAAAATACTGAAGGAAAATCTCAGGCCTTTCTTGCAGCTGACGAAATTGTCCACAAAAAATTTCTCGACATTGCCTTATTACATTATTATAATTACCGTGATAATTTCGTAGAAAGTGAAACCGCTCGAAATATTAAATCAAAGATGACGGCATTAGGTAAGGAACAAAACGTAACAAGTTGAATGTGAGATTATTCTGATTATGAATGGGTTCAGGGAGACATTGTGAGAGACCTTTCTCGTCGCTGAGGGGATTTCTTTCGAGAGTTCACGCACGAAAAAATTTAATAGAAAAACCTATCGAATTCGTTGGAAAATTCTATTGAATTTCTATTGAACTTTCTATTAGTTTTTGGCTGATTCTATGGACATGCTCAATAGAAAATATTCAATAGAAAAAGTCAACTGAATTCGATTTTTTTATACAACTTATTATTTTCATATATTTTCTATAGAATTTGCTCGACTCAAATTTTTCAAGCTTTTTTCATTCTATTTTTCTTTTCTTCTCATCAAGAAAATCAAACGAAAAAACTGAGAAAATTTGAGCCGAGGAAATTCTATAGAAAATATCTCAATAGAATCAGTTATATAGAATTGAATTCTATTGACTTTTTCAAAAACTAATAGAATAGTTCAATAGAAATTCAATAGAATTCTCCAACGAATTCGATAGGTTTTTCTATTAAATTTTTTCGTCCGTGTTTTCTAAATTCGGTAATTTCTCAAATTTCTCAAACTTCATAACAATTTTCCATTCTCACTCATCCTTTAAGAAAAAATGTCTAAACACTTTCTTTAATTCCGATCAAATGTCCTCTAAAGTGTTGAAAAATTTATGTTTCGAAATAATTTTTTTTCAATTCAATAGCGAAGTGGTAAAACGGTTCAAGTCGACTCATCTCCCAATTGAGTTTTTGAAGAATACTTCCAAATCTAAGGGAGATAGCGAATTTTTCGTAATAACATTTGTTGTAGCTCTCAATCGGCTCTACAAAAACGCTTATAACAAAAAAATTTCTATCTCCCTTAGATTCCGAGATATTCATTGAAAACTGGTCAATAGTCGAAATTGACTTGTAGCGAATTAAAAAAAAATCAAAGTCCATTTTATTGATAAAAAAATGTCAGAATCTTGTTTGGAGGTGACGAAATTCCCGATAAATTTCTGAACTACTTGCGAGCTCATCCAGACGCAAAAATCAGAGCGAAAACGTAATTTAAAAAAACAGTCATGTGAAAAACGAAAAAAATTTCAAATTCCTGGATTTTCCGCCCAAAAAATTCTTCAAAGTCGCCTTTCCCTTTTTCCCCATTTACATTGATTTATTGTAACGCTAGAAATACAAGTTTTCCATCGAGCACGTTCATAGTTGATTGGAATAGACGCAGTATGCACAGCAGGTTGATAATGGAAGGGCGTTTACGACATAGGTGTACATGTTACCCAGTTTTGATACGAGTTGGCACGTAACATGCGAAATAGAGGCCTTCGAGGCGTCCTGGATCTCGTGGCTAACGCCCTCAATCAATTCCCATGTCTTTTACTTAATTATTGCCACTATTTTGCAATGGTATTCTTCCCTTTTTTGCATTGCAAGACGATGCGTGTGGGCAAATGTGCACCGAAGGCCAACGATTTTTGCGCAGTTGGAGAGTAGCAGATGGATTATCGATTGGGAATTGTTTAGCTGATGAATTTACACTGACATTTCAAGGAATTCTGTCACTCGATGTTGACAATTTGTTGAAAAAACGGGGGAAACTGTCAATTTCAGGTCAAATAGTTTATGATAATTGATAAAAATTATGAAAATTCGGGTGAATGTATTCTTCAATTGGGAATTGATTGAGAATTGCGCGTTATTTTGTGCTGAATATTCATTTCGGAATTTCGGAATTCTATAGAATTTTCAATGAAATGTCAATTTTCTTCTGATGTATCTGTTAAAAATACGATCTCATTTTGCCTCATCACCGAGATAATTATCCCATTCGTTGAATGAACGCATTTAATCAGTACATTTAATTTGTTTATATTTGCAAATATTCGTCAAATGAATTTCGACAAATCCCCGTGACGACAAATTGCGTAAAAATCCATTAAAATCGGAAATTAAAAAAAAACGCCGAACATAAATTTCATTCTCACAAATTTTTAACGCCGTCAATAATAGACAATTACTGTTAATTCAATCGACATTACTCAGCTGTGTTCCATTCGAATAGCCTTGATGAAATCCAATCAACAAAACTACATGCGTTACATAAAACCCCGAAAAAACGAACGTCAATAATTAAATATCTGTTGATTGAACAGATTTTTCCCAGCATGTGTTACACTAACTGACCTTGACAGTCCCCGCCCGGTGGAACTTGAGGCGTGTTTCGTAAAAAATGTCCAAACACGTGATTTTTCAAAAACTAATTTAATTTCCGGGCCCTTCTCACTTGGATATCCTTGAAATAAAGGAGAAATACTCACCGATAAAGGACAGACTGGATCAGGACGTGAGGACAGGAAAATGATTGAGGAGATCAGGATGACAGGAGCCCAGGCCCAAGACTCCATCTGTTAAATAATGTTTTTTTTATTAATATCTTTGAAACGATTTATGTACATTGAATTCGACACGACGACGATTAATTCACCCTTTCGTTATTTTTCGTTCATTTCTCTCCAGTCGTATAAAACATACGATCAAAAGTCGACGAAAAAGAAATCAAAGAAAAAAAATCTCTTAAAAAACACGAAATGATTGCGATGACGACACTAACTCATGTTGAATTCACAAGAGTTTTATCATTTATAAAAAATGATGGGGAAAAAACATTCTAATTATTGACTACTTCAATCTGTCGATATTTTTGTGCATGTTAATTACGTTAAACACGTGATTTTTCAAAAACTAATTTAATTTCCGGGCCCTTCTCACTTGGATATCCTTGAAATAAAGGAGAAATACTCACCGATAAAGGACAGACTGGATCAGGACGTGAGGACAGGAAAATGATTGAGGAGATCAGGATGACAGGAGCCCAGGCCCAAGACTCCATCTGTTAAATAATGTTTTTTTTATTAATATCTTTGAAACGATTTATGTACATTGAATTCGACACGACGACGGTTAATTCACCCTTTCGTTATTTTTCGTTCATTTCTCTCCAGTCGTATAAAACATACGATCAAAAGTCGACGAAAAAGAAATCAAAGAAAAAAAATCTCTTAAAAAACACGAAATGATTGCGATGACGACACTAACTCATATTGAATTCACAAGAGTTTTCGTAAAAAATGGATCAAAAATAAAGTCCTCTTTATCATTTGTAAAAAAGTGATGGGGCGAAAAACATTCTAATTATTGACTAATTCAATCTGTCGATATTTTTTGCGCATGTTACTGACGGGGTCTTTGAACAGCACAGGATCCAGTCTCATGTTTGAACGCAGGAGGGGCATGTAACCGAAAACAGCTACGAATGTGTTCATGCAGGTCTGACGTTGAATAAAATGGTCCGGATCATTCCACGAGGATCTGAAATTACATAAAATTAGAATCAATTAGGTGCGAGTTTTTTTTACGTTTCGTCGGTGACGAAACTTTCAGCTGATTGAAAAGTACAGGCCCCTGGGCCTAAACTTTGGAGACTGTTCTTGTTTAGAATAATTACAAAGCATTCACTTTATCATTCCTATGATTATTCTATGTTGCAAGATGCTGATGAGTGTTTTCTAAAAAAAATCTACTACTTTTCTTAGGTTTTAGATATATTGTTAAAATTTTTAGAAACTTTTATCAATTTAATTAAATTTAAAATTTTTTATTTTATATGCATTGAAATTTCAAGGAATTTCATTGTTCATAATTCACAATTCAATGAAAAAAATGTGGAAACGGTCAATTATTCCATGAAACTGAACAAAAATCTGGAAAATTCAGGTGAATATTTTCGTGAATTGGAAATTAATTGAGAATTGAGCGTAATTAGTAATGAATATTCATTGTTTCATTAATTATCTTAAGTAAGTATAGACATTAACGCCAAAAACTTGGAATTCCATTGGATTTTCAAAGAAATTTAAAATTTTATTATTTTTCTCCTCAATGTTGATTCAATGAATTAAATTAAATTAAAATTTGTATTTTGAATGACTTTTTTTCTAACGGTGTATTAAAAAAAACGATCTGTTTTCAACAAGATGTCTCATTCTGTCTCGCTCCACACCTAGAATAATTGTCACACAGAATGTCAAGGCGCAATCAAGTGAAGAATTTCTAAAAACAATCCCTCAACATTTAAATAATTCCATAATGCATAAGACTGTCACATTTGACGTATCACGTCTTGTTTATTCCATACGTATCACGTTGTCCAAATCAATCATCAACAATAAAAAAAATATTTTACGAATTAAGAGAGAAAAAAACAATAAATCGTGTCAACAAAATAAAAACCGAAGGAAAAAACATGAAAGACAAGAATAAAAATAACTTCAAGCGTGGAAACTGTCGTCTCTCCGATCATAATTCCCTCCCACAACTGAAATAATTTTCCCACCATTTACAACAGAATGTCAAGGCACATTCACATGAAGAATTTCAAAAAACAATCCTTCAAAATTTAATCAATTCCCGAATACATGAGACTGTCACGTATGACGTATCACCTCTTGATGTCTAAACCAGTCCTCAAGAATTTTAAAAAGATTTTACGAAGCGAGAGACAATATATCACGTTCAACAGAAGAAAAAGACAGGAGGGAAAACGTGAAAGAGGAAAAATGATAAGGAATTAACTAATCGTATTCTCCACTCAGGAATAAAGGCTATGGCGCAAACCGAGTGCTTGGGAGCACTGGGCGCACTGCAACAATAAACATCCCATTGGTTAATTTTACCTTATTCCAGCTGCTGTTGTGTCTTTGTACAGTTTACGCTGGGTGACCTTGATGGGAGGTCTCCGCGTCACGTGGCTCACCAAAAAATTCATGAGTATATCCTCACAATTCTGGGATTGTTCTACTGTCTTGTGGAGAGTTGAGCTCAGTAACTCGGTGTAAAGAGTATTGTAGTAACGATGATAGAATGCCGCACCTGTCAGGACTATACTGTAGTCGTTTGTCCATTTGCTTGTATAACCCCATGATCGCTGAAATAATGAAAATTTTTAAATTTAGATTTAAATCACGTGGGAAATCGAGAAACAGAGAGCTCATTTTTTGGGTATTATTTAGTGATGAATTATGGCGATAATGAGTTATGTATTTTTTTTTTTATTTAATTCAGTAGCGAAGTGGTAAAACGGTTCAAGTCGACGTATCTCCCAGTTGAGTTTTTGATGAATATTTCCGAATCTAAGGGATATAGCAAAATTTTCCTCATCACATTTGTTGTAGCACTCAATTGGCTCTACAAAAAAGATTATAACAACAATTTTGCTATCTCCCTTAGATTCCGAGATATTCATTGAAAACTGGTCAATTGTTAAAAATGACTCATACCGTTTTACCACTTCGCTACTGAATTCTATAAAAAAAATCAGAAAACATTAGAGGTGTTCATTAGAAAGTCAATTCCCAACGCATGAATTACACGTGGATTTCTAGTAAAAAACCCCAAAATTTGTCAATTATATTTTTTTTTGAAAATGGCGCCGGCAAAAACTAAGAGTTTTCCTCACGTCATTTTCTACAAAAACACGAAATAAAAGGTGAGGATTTTTTGTAAAGTTGTATCATCGTCTAATGATGTTAAAATGAATTTTCGAAAAGTGAATAATTCATAAAAACATCAGGAGATGTGTTCATTAGAAATTCAATTCCCAACGCATGAATTGCACGTGGATTTCTAGTAAAAAACCCCAAAATTTGTCAATTATATTTTTTTTTGAAAATGGCGCCGGCAAAAACTGAGAGTTTTCCTCACGTAATTTTCAACAAAAACATAAATAAAAATAGAAATAAAAAGTGCTGATTTTTTCCAAGTTGTATCATCATCTAATGATGTTAAAATAAATTTCCGAAAAACTGAATAATTAAAAAAAAAATAGAAACTGTTGTAAAAAAAAATAATAAAAAATTGTCAATGCATAAAAAACCAATAAAATTATAAACAACAGAAAAAATAGGCAATTGAAAATTCGTTGAGGGCATTTCCCCCATATTTATTCCACTAAACTCTTTCCAAAGAATAATTAATCGATCAATTATTTATAAATTTCACCTTCGAATCATCCCAATAATGGGATCTGGCTGGATATCCAACGATGCGATCCGGGAATGACTGCCACACGACGAAGGCAAAGTCAATCTCATCAGTATTCAACGTAGCATCCTCATCCAGTGATAATATGGCACTAGTCTTGATCTGCGGATGTGGATAGAACCGCTGAGAGATGCCATTAGCAACAATGACATGGATCGTCGCCCTTATCCCCTGCCAACGTGGTCTCCTCGGTACAGGAATGTCAGAATTCCACATTAAAATTATCTGAAAGCACATTAAATTAAAAAATCAAACGAGGAAATCGTTCCCCTCAAAAAACAAAAAATCAGACTCCAAATTCCTCGACTTTCCCTCGTGAATTTGGGTCTGAAAATATTAGGATAAAAATTTATTTATAGAATACTCAGAGCCGTACCTTATCTAAATATTTACTCTTCGCGACGCTTCGTAATAGACGATAAAGAACAGCAGTTGACCCCAGCTGGGAGTAGATAATGGCAGTAAACTGATTGCCTGGATCATGATTTGAGAATGGTAACTCCTGCTGGCTATCAGAAAATTGTGGTAAAATGGCTAATGCACCAGGATATGTATTCCACGTTAATTTTTCACGACTGCCCTCCCATGGTAACCTCTCCCTCACGTTCTGCAGATGATAAGGAAAATAAAATAATTAATAATGATCAATGAAAGCTCTTTTCTAAGATTCATTCATGTAATCGTTTATAAATCAATTAATTTACTGAATTGAAACGAACAAAAAATAAATTAAACTACAAACAATTGGGCAAACCCATAAAAATAGAAATGGCATGAATAGTTGCTCAATAGTAATTGATAATCAATTGCTATTCATAATTATTGTTGAAATGAAAATAAGAAAAATATTGGAATGCTTTTTCTCACCTCAAAAACAGTAAAGATGATTTTCTCAATAGACGAAAAATATCTCTCCCAGAGAAATTGTGTCTGCTGCCTCAATTGGAGTATTTGACTATTCGATACTGATCGCAAAATATCAGGTATCTAAACGGAAAACATCGGGATCAATCGGAATTAGTCGGTGAGATTATTCATCCGAAGATTAATTAAATTGCTGGGTCTAGTCTTACTTGTAACAGCAGCCTCTCGTCGGCGAAAATAACAGCCTGAGTCCAGTCAATTCTCTCGTGAAATGGCAATGCCCATCCATTACTTAGAATCACAGGAATGCATCCAGCTCTGAGTGCCTCCAGAAACCTGAAGCTGCCGAGTCTTCTGCCTCGTGGCACCAGGCAAAATGTTGAGTTCAGCAAGAGCACCTCATAGTCGTACCTATATTTGAGGAAAAATTAATAACAAAATCACGTTGTTCTATAAGCGAGAGACGAATTTTCATTTTTATTTTCATTTTTGAACAAATCAATGCTTGACTTTTTTTTTAAATAAATTGAAATGTATTTTCAATTTATTTATAAATTAAAATGTAATTTCAATTTATTTTATATTTATTTATTTTAATGTATTTTTAAAAAATCAAGTGTTGATTTGTAAAATCTGAGAAGATTGAGAAAATAAATTTATAGATTGGTAAAAATTTATTAAATTGATAAAATAAATTTTCAATTTATTTTATACCCTAAACGAAAAAATCTAAAATCTCTTTAAGAAAAGTTAAATTTCGAGTAAAAATGAAGAATAAAACTTAATTATTCTTAAACAAGAGACGAATTTTCATTTTCATTTTCATTTTCAAACAAATCAAAGCTCGATATTTTTTATAAATACCGAGAAAAAATTAATTCATTGAATTCCCTGAACTGTTCATGAATTGAAACAATTTATTTTCAATTTACTTTATACTCTAAACGAAAAAATGTAAAATCTTCTCAAGAAAAGTTAAATTTCGAGTAAAACTGAAGAACAAAACTTAATTATTCTTAAACAACTGACGAATTTTCATTTTTATTTTCGTTTTCAAATAAATCAACGCTTGATATTTTCCATAAATACCGAGAAAAAATTGATTCATTGAATTCTCTAAACTGTTCATGAATTGAAACAATTTATTTTCAATTTACTTTATACCATAAACGAAAAAATGTAAAATCTTCTCAAGAAAAGTTAAATTTCGAGTAAAACTGAAGAACAAAACTTAATTATTCTTAAACAACTGACGAATTTTCATTTTTATTTTCATTTTCAAACAAATCAAAGCTCGATATTTTTTATAAATACCGAGAAAAAATTAATTCATAGAATTCCCTGAACTGTTCATGAATTGAAACAATTTATTTTCAATTTACTTTATACCTTAACGAAAAAATGATAAATCTTCTCAAGAAAAATAAAATTTGAACTAAACTCAACAAAAAAAAACCACGCAATGTTTATTCTCTCCAAAATTCTCCTCATTAATGACCAACACTGACTCATCAACATCAAATGAAAATCAAAGCAATCAATTACCCCCCGCCCCCGAAATTGAACTAAAAAAACCTACGTATCATATTCCTGATTATCCTGCTGGCAATGTTCATCCTGCAGTTCCCGCCAGCTCTTGCCATGCCTGCAGGTAGTAACAAAAACAAGATCCTTGCCATTATGCAAATGGTAAAGAGCATTTCTGGTTTCCGATCCAATGCCATGAACATATCTCTTCCCCTTGAAAGCAGCAAGATACTTCTTGGCACTTGGAAAATTATTTTCACCCGCTTGACCAGGCTCACCGCCCCTCTCCAAATGTTGTTTGGAGAATAGTGGTACAGACACATCGAATTCAGGTCTCAAACGTGAGGTGGACATGCTGGCCTTAGCCAACATGGCATAACCGATATTAAATGCCAACGAGTCCTCCGAATAATCTGGCCAAGTGCCTGAGTAAAGATTGAATATCAAGTGATTTCTTCCATCATTCCAGTACGGCAATCTCATCAATTTTGTCGGCATATTACGTACAAATTCAATGGACAATGGATCACGATCAAGTGTATCCAGGGACAGAACAAACAAACACGCTTTACCCGGATCCGATGTGTAATAACGCGATTCCGTTATAACGTTCAATATTTTTTGGTAAATAGGACTTATCGTATCCTCAACTGGATAAACATACACTGTAAATCCATTTTTACATTTTGTATAATCAAAACACGTATCCATACGGCAATTTTTCACTGTATTATACAACAGTGTGTTAACACCACTCGTGCGTATATCTTTGTCATAAAAATTTTCATTTATCGTTAAATATGATGGCATATTATTTATATATAATTTTTTATCCTCTGGCCAGCTTGAACTTTTTAAACGATAACCACCGAAGTAACAGTAGCCGAGAAATGCGCATGTCACGAATAACAACAGATAACGCTTTTTGGCTTGCATCTTACTATTAATTGTTAATTTTTAGATTTTTTTTGCTTGTTTCGCCCGTTTTAACTTGTGAATTTTTGCTTGTGCACCCGTTTTTGCTCGCTCGATCGGTTTATTGGGATTATACTTGTGATGTTATTTTTTGGGCTTGTTAAAAACATTTTAGGATTAAATATAAAATGGTACTCAGTCGTTGATATATTTTTTTATGGTATTTTGTAGACTTTTGATATTTTTTATGGCAATTAGGGTGGGATTTATGGCGATTCTGGTGGGGAAACTAGATGAGTTCCATTGGAATATTGCTGAAACATAAGAAAAATGTGGAGGTGTTACAATTTTAGAAAATTTAACTGGTTTTTTTGAGAAAAGAATAGAAAGAAATTAATTCAGTAGCGAAGTGGTCAAATGGTTCAAGTCAATTTAGTCTTCAGTTGAGTTTTCCGGGAATATTTACGAATTTAAGGGAGATAGCCGAATTTTCATAATTACCTTTTTTGTAGAGCGAATTGGGTGCTACTGAAAAGGTTATGAGACAATTTTTGCTATCTCCCTTAGATTTCGAGATATTCACTGAAAACTGGCCAATTCGCTGCGAAATGTTGGAGAGCATTCGCATATGCTGAATGATATCAATTCCTTCTGTTTTATTTTGCTTCGGGAAATATTCAAGAGTTGTCTATTCACCGACTGATTTCATTCAGAAATTGTTTCCATCCACTATTTCACAGAACAGGAGATAAAAAGGAGGATTAGACAGTGGTTTTATTGTTCTTGAAGTGGATGAATGAAAAAGTGGAGATAAGAAAAAGACGAATTGAATTGAATTAAATCGGCTGTCCCCTTTTGGTTTCAGCAGAGTGCTCCAGTAATTGAATGGGAGGAAGACCCATCGATCTTCTTCATACATAAAAAAGCTTTTTCGAACCGTGAAAATATCGCGGAAAGTTTATCGAGAATTCTTCAAAAGAATTCATAAGCACTTTGCATTTCAGATTGCTTCTGATCGATGGAGCACGTATTATTCATGAAGAATGCATAAATGATTCATAAACGATTGTAAACAACGGAAATGCATAAACTTGGGTTTCGAGAAACTCGTGTGTGAGGAGGACAATAAATGCGGCGAAGGGAAAATAAAATTGGAATGAGCAGAGGTAGAAATATTGAATTGTCGGACATTTGCGGGGGTTTGAATACAACAATTCGATGTTGAAAATTTTTGGCTGAAATTTCCGTTACATTTTTTGGAAATTTCAAGAGATTTGTCATTTGTAATTCAGAGTTTGATGAGTGAATTAATGAAAACTAAATTTCTGTTTTGTTCAGGGGGATATGTTCAGAAATTGTTAATTAATTGAAAATTCAGCGTAATTTTATCCTGGATTGTCATGTTTTGATTTTGAATTTTGAATTTCACTAAATTTCAAGTGAAGTTTAATATTTTTTTCTTCAAATTTAAATAGTTCTTGATGAAATGGTTCGATTGAGGTGAATCAGGTCTCATTTTTAAGCTTCAAAAAATGCCTTGGAAGTGAAAAAAAATCGAGGAATGGAAAATTAAATTGGAATGAGCAGACTCTTTCAAAACAATTCGATGTTGAAAATTTTTGGCTGAAATTTCCGTTACATTTTTTGGAAATTTCAAGGGTTTTGTCATTTGTAATTCAGAGTTTGATGAGTGAATTAATGAAAACTGGAAATTTCTGTTTCGTTCAGGGGGATCTGTTCAGAAATTGTTAATTAATTGAAAATTCAGCGTAATTTCATTCTGGATTGTCATGTTTTGATTTTGAATTTTGAATTTCACTGAATTTCGAGTGAAGTTTAATAATTTTTTCTTCAAACGTAAATAGTTCCGGACGAAATCGTCCGATTGAGGTGAATCAGGTCTCATTTTTAAGCGTCAAAAAATGTCTTGAAAGTGAAAAAAAAAATCGAGCAATTCCACTAAAAAAAATCTCATTCCATTAAAAAAATTGTGAAGACAATTAAGGATATCCAAGTATCATTTACAGTTTGGAATGCTCGTAATTTTTAAAAATTGGAATGTTTAAATCATCCCATCAATCTCCCTCTAAAATTCAGTAGCGAAGTGGTAAACCGGTTTAAGTCGATTTCGGCTATTGGCCAGTTTTTAATAAATATCTCGGAATCTAAGGGAAATAGCGAAATTGTTGTGATTTCCTTTTTTGTAGCTCTCACTTTGCTCTACAAAAAAGGTTATAACAAAAATTTTGCTATCTCCCTTAGATTTTGAGATATTCATTAAAAACTGGGCAATAGCCCAAATCGACTTAGGGGAGGGTAGGGTAAAATGGACACTTCAGACTTTTTAAAAATTATTCATAACTCAGAAACAAATGTATCAACAGAGCTCAGTTTAGGCTCACCACAAAGGAAAAGAATTGTTCTTTGTATTGAAAAAAAAAAGATTAAATTTCATCAACATTTCAACCCGTCACAAATATTTTTAAAAAAGTCAAAAGTGTCCATTTCACCCCAACCTCCCCTATTCCCCCAATCTAAAAAACTCCACGAAAAAAAAACAAAAAAAATTTAAAACCTTAAAAACGAACCTTTGGAAAATGGGTGCAGATAGCCAAGCAAAAACTCGCCGTCGGCGACGTGCTTGGCCGCTGTTGTCTCCAGAATGCTTCATGGAGCAGTTGATGGAAAATGTATGAACCCCCAATGGCACTTGATCCGCACTCTTACCCCTTCCCCCCTCTGCGTGTCACTCACTCATCAGTTTACTCCAATTGCATCATCAGAAATGCCACGCACGCCTCAAATTCATGATTTACGGCAACAAAGGGGATAACAAAAATGTGAGATCAGCAGTCTTGAGAGTCGATGACAGACGCCACAATTCGATCATTATCGGCCACTGGCGCACACACTGGCACACTCATCGCACTGAATAATTTATTCGCGGAGGGAATTATTTCATTGACACGTGAAGTAAAAAAACTGAGGGGAGCAGTGGGATCTCCTTGGACTCGGTGATTCTAGGTTAGTTTCTGACAACGCGAATTGCGGAGAATCCACCGGTGGACTGAATTTTCAGGGGGCACCAGTCACTCCTTAATCACCGGTTTTTTCGCGCAGTCTCAGGCGATTTGAGTGGTTTGGCGTGCCGCGAGGACAATGACAATGTCATTGCACGTAAGTGGGTGAATAATTGGGGTTTTAAATCTCGAATCTGAGGGACTGCACTGACACATTCCGGTTGCAGATTGGAAAATAGCTCGCTGGGGTGAGGGGCGCCTCGGTGATACTCACGTGACGGTATTTTCGGCACTCGGGCGCAGGTCGGGGGCTCTTTGTTGCGCGCGTTGGCCCGCGGGGGACGCCGACGTTATGGCGGAGGGTTGGAGGGACGAGGCGCTGTCGTACGCCCACGCAAGCTGCGCGGGAACACGCGGCTGCCGATGTGAACGGAGAAATGGGACGTCAGATGCTCGAGCTCTCGGGGGACTTCGGCCGACGTCGGGGGAACGTCGGTAAGCCACTGTTTTATCATTTATTTTTAGCATGGCTCAGTCCCTTGGGCTTCAAGGATCACTATTTTGAGATTTTTTGCGAATTCATTACTTTTTGGGGTGAAACACAATTTGAGGAATTTTTTGAATTTTCTGGTTGGTTCAGTTTTTGATGGAGATATTTTTATCTGTCGGAAATTTTGTGCAGATTTAATTTGAAAATGTGCGAAAAGACGTTTTCGTCACGCTGTGACGAAAAGTGAACTTTTCGGCACGCGGAGCGTGCCTAAAAGTCCAATTTCCGCCACATTGTGATGAAAAATATTGGTCATAACTCGTGAAAAAATGTTTTTTGCACTCGTTACGAAATGTACTATTTTAAGTCGAACACGTGAAACACTGGTTCATGATTTATTTTTGGCGTTAATCGATTTTTTGGGCTCGGGGATCGATTATTTTGATGTTTTGGACATTGATATTGATTTTGGAATTTTCCTATTTTTCACAACTGCAATATAATCCTTTTTTTACTAAAGATGAAAGAAACGTGAAGTTGTTTTATATCGAAATATCTCGAAAATGCCTGACCGCTAATTCTTAAAACACGCGGCATTTTCAAATGCTTCAGTGACATAATTTCAAATTCTTCAGTGGCAATTTTTTTTTCACGTAATATATATATATAATATGTATTTCACATGTATATTTATCATCGGTGAAATTAATAAATTCTGTCCTTTTATGGAGACTGATTATTTAAAAAAATTGAAGATAATTAATTGAAAATGAAAAATTCTTTATAAATTCTTTTACTCTACTTTGCTATTCACTTCAATCATTAGTCGAATTCTCTTCGATTCATTATCAATATTTATAAGGTATTCATGAGAAAATGAAATTTAATGAATTCCATTGCTTCAGTTCAACAAATGAATAGATAAGCGCACTAAAGATGAAAGAAACGTGAAGTTGTTTTATATCGAAATATCTCGAAACTGCCTGACCGCTAATCCTCAATTCTGATTGGTCAATATGTGACACGAAGTTATTCACAAAAAAAAAACACGCGGCATTTTCAAATTCTTCAGTGACATAATTTCAAATTCTTCAGTGGTAAATTTTTTTTTCACGTAATATATATATAATATATGTATTTCACATGTATATTTATCATCGGTGAAATTAATAAATTCTGTCCTTTTATGGAGACTGATTATTTAAAAAAATTGAAGATAATTAATTGAAAATGAAAAATTCTTTATAGATTCTTTTACTCTACTTCGCTATTCACTTCAATCATTAGTCGAATTCTCTTCGATTCATTATTAATATTTATAAGGTATTCATGAGAAAATGAAAAAATGCGTATCCAACATTTTTCGACGAATTTTCCGTTTCATGTCAGTAAAATAAAATTCCTGCAAAAAATAATTAAAATGAAATAAAATAATGTTTTGATTAAAACATTGAAATAAATTCTCCAGTCGTCTACAAAAAAATTACTCGAGAAATTTCTTGAAGCCCTTCCCCCCAAAGACACCACGAAAACGCCGGGTGAAGCCACTCGCCGGATAATCCAATAAAAAAATTGACACCGATTTACGCCATTTGAATAATGGATCAGAGTGATTCGTACCTACGAAGGTGAATAATGAAATACGACTTGTTTGTCCGAGGACACGTGCGTGATGGATGTAAATCACTCGACAGTAATCACTGATTCACTGGAGAAAAAAAGAAAAATACTCCCGATCGATCCTGAATTTTCTACCACCGAATGATCGAAATGTGCCATCCTCCCGCTTCATTTCGCCATGAATTCGCGAAACATTCGCAGGAATTCCTGGCAGACTAGGAATAGCACTCGCGCTGAAGCTCACGGGAGTCCGGTTATTCAATCAATTCCGACATTTCCTTCAGAATCAAAGTCGAAACCCCGGGCTTTGAGGGATCCCTGTAATTTACTAGGTGAAGTGTACAATGAATTCGCTCAAGAGTCTTCGATCCATGGAATCAAGTACACGGGCCGAAATAAATCGATTGCGGAGCGGTTTGTTGATTGATTCCATTTAAATACACAGAAAAAAATTCTGCAATTTTTTTTCAATGCAAATGTTTAGTAGAACATATTCTTCAGTTCTTTCGTTTGAATTTTTCAACGAGAAGAAAAAAAATGAGTTGAAAAATGTAGAAAATTTATGTCGAGAAATTCTAGAAAAAGTATGAAAATATGAAATTCTGCTGATTTTTTTTCGATGAAATTGTTTGTTGGACACTTTCTATTTAAAAAAAAACGATGAAAAACTGAGAATTTTGACTGGAATTTGTTAGGTTGTTTCTATGGAATTTGAATAACGTTTATTTGAATTTCTATCAGGATATTCTGGCTGTTCCTCATCATCCTGTCGGTAATAGCAGCTGGCGCGCTGGCTCAGAAGTTCTATTACAGGCATAAACAAGCGAATATGAGGACATTAGTTATATCGAACCAGTATCCCGCGTGGAAAATTCCACTTCCAGCAATAACAATATGCCATCCAACTGTTGCGAGTGCCAACAGACTCAATAAATACATGAGTGAAGGGAACAAATTGTGAGTTTGATTGAAAGAACACATTCAGATTTTCATTTTTTTCGGCTTTTCCAGGGGGAAAGTCGACTTTCGCCAAAATTAAATTTTTTAGCCGGGTGAACGTTGATTACAACTATTTAAGCGACGGGCTATTTAGAACTCTCAAAAATATGTGGAAAAAGTGAGAACTGAAAAAATTTTTTTTTTCAGATTTTCAAAGGGTCAGATTTTCCGTTTTTCCAGGGGGAAAGTCGACTTTCGCCAAAATTAAATTTTTTAGCCGGGTGAACGTTGATTACAACTATTTGAGCGACGGGCTATTCAGAACTCTCAAAAATATGTGGAAAAAATGAGAACTGAAATTTTTTTTTTTTCAGATTTTCAAAGGGTCAGATTTTCCGTTTTTCCAGGGGGAAAGTCGACTTTCGCCAAAATCGAATTTTTTTGCCGGGTGAACGTTGATTACAACTATTTAAGCGACGGGATATTCAGAACTCTCAAAAATATGTGGAAAAAATGAGAACTGAAAATTTTTTTTTTTCAGATTTTCAAAGGGTCAGATTTTCCGTTTTTCCAGGGGGAAAGTCGACTTTCGCCAAAATCGAATTTTTTTGCCGGGTGAACGTTGATTACAACTATTTAAGCGACGGGCTATTCAGAACTCTCAAAAATATGTGGAAATAGTGAAAACTGAAAAAAAATTTTTTTCACCGAGGGCCAAAGTGTCAGATCTTGGATTTTTTGAACTGAAATTTACTATTTCCATTGATTTTTCCCTCAAACTATGAATATTCAATTACGAAAATCCTCGAAATTTCAATAAAATTGTCAATTAACATGCCAATATTTCAGAGAGATGCCTCCAGGATTGGAATGGAACCATTTTCTGAATGATTTGCAATTTCTCCAGGAGCTATATATCCCAACAAACCACTCGCAGAGTGCAATGCACCGCCTCAACAGGATCGTCACCCACAACAACCTGACAATAACCGAATTCGTGACAATAGTGAGCCCGTCCTGTGACGATTACATCGTCCTGTGTCAAGCGCAGGGTGAGATAAAGCCCTGTCGCAACTATCTAAAAATTTCCACCACAGCTTACGGTCTCTGCTGCTCAGCGAATTACGCCCATGTGTTCACAGAGCAAAAGTAATTAACGTGTTAACACTCACCGATTATCGATGAAACTGAACACTCCGTCGTAATTTCCAATATGCACTTTGTACCCAGGATCATACGGTACATCACAACATATTCATTTTTCCTGAATACTGTGAGAAGGTCAGCTGTGACGCAGCGGTTTATGCAATGTTGTCTCAGCAATTTTTTAAAATCTGAAATTGAAGAAAAATCGCAAAAGCTCAGATTTTCCTGTTGTGAATCTTCGAGCTCATTTGATTCTCGTTAATTTTTCACTTCTTATTCACCTTTATTTTATTCATCAAATCCAAAATCTCCAATTTTTTCTGTCAGGATAACTAATTTCGACCTCAGGAGTTCGAACACATCCGAATTTTCGACGATAACTGGAGAAATATTTAAAATATTATTCCCAACGCCATCTTGACGGGTTCGATCATGAGATCGATTGCATCATCTGGCGTTGAAAAAATTGAGTGTTTAAATTTTAATGTTGGGGCAATGTTGGCACAAAATTTCCAATTTTTTCTGTCAGGATAACTAATTTCGACCTCAGGAGTTCGAACACATTCGGATTTTCGACGATAACTGGAGAAATAATTGTTTAAAATATTATTCCCAACGCCATCTTGACGGGTTCGATCATGAGATCGATTGCATCATCTGGTGTTGAAAAAATTGAATGTTTAAATTTTAATGTTGGGGCAATGTTGGCACCCATTATTGGCCCAACGTTGGACCAATGTCGGGCCAGCGTTGGTCGCCAACACTGGGCCAGTGTCGGCCCAATACTGGCCGCCAACGCTGGGCCAATGGCGGCCCAGTACTGGCGGCCAACGTTGGCCCAGTGTTGGCTGCCAACATCAGGACAATATTGGCTGCCAACATTAGGGCAATATTGCATTAAATGAAGCCTTCAACGAACCAGGCGCGCACTCCATCTACTTCAACATTATTTCACAACGATTCCACAATAATTTCTCCCATTCAGATCATCCCAAAAGGAGTACTACAGTCCCAATTTCGGTCAAAGCTACATCTTCTCAGTTATCCTCAAGAGTTACGGTCCCAACGACAGAATATCAGGATTATCCTACGGTGAGGGTGCGAGAGTACTGATCCACGATCGTCACACCTATCCGGGCCCCTCGGCTCGTGAATTCATTGCGCGTCAAAGGTGTGAAGTGATAGCGTCTATTCGGGGTCGCAAACTCACAGCCAGCCCCGAAGTACTGGATCTGTCCGAGAAGGAACGCGATTGCCGGGTCAGTGGATCCAGGAGTAACATCTACAGACACGACAATTGCTTGGCAAGTTGTCACGAAATGATGTTCAGGTCCTTCTGCCATTGTGTGCCCTTTTATGCGTCCGTTGTGATGGAGAATGATACAATTTGTAATTTTTCACACGTGCCCTGCGTGTCCAGAGTGAGGAGCCGAATTTTACAGACACCTTTCAGGGGATATCCTTGCTATTGTCTTCCGGACTGCTCTGGCACTAGCTATCCGTTGACCACCACTCTCGTACATATGAATGCTCTACAGTACAATCCATCGATATTCTAGTAAATATTTTAATAATAGAATAATCATTCGGTTGATCCTAGATTTTAATTATCAATCGTATCTCCTTTAAAAAAAAGCATGTAACGTTTTTTGTCACCGTTTTTTGCGGCATAGCTTAGCTATCACGTATAAAAAATGAGAAAAAAATAATATTTTTGAAAAATATAATATATCATATATATAATACATTCTATATATATATATATATATATATATATATATATATATCTTCTATCTCTTTTAGATTCCGAGATATTCGTCAAAAACTAGCCAATAGTAAAAAACGACTTAACCCGGTTTACCGCTTCGCTACTGATATATATATAGACAATAGCAATATATATATATAATGTCTTGTATTTAAAAAAAAAAGTTTTTTTTAGTTTCTTTTCAATTTTTGGATTAATTTTTTTTTTAAGTCATCAACTTTATTAGAAGACCATTAAATAAAAAATGATAACTAAATAATTCCTAAATATTTGACGAAAAAAAAATCATCACGAAATAAAGGAAAAGTGTGAAATCGACGATAAAAGTAATAATAATAAGAATAATTTTTTTTTGTAAATCAAATATGAAAAGTAAAAAAGGTCAGAACATAGATAAAATTGAACCGGACATGAATTTGCTCGGAACCATACCTTTGTGCTAAAAGAAACAGACAACCATATTCTGAGTAAAGGCGCGCGTAGCGCGCCCCATACGCTAGTATAATTTATGAGGAAAAATTTTGCAGGAATTTTCCTGCGAATTCGCGAGAAATGTAAAATTCAATTGATAATTTTTCTGTAAAAAAATTAAATTAGATGACAATTGCGTTTTTTCGCGAAATTGTTTTTCGTTTGAGAACACGTCAATTAAATTTTGATAATTCGTGATCTGTTGTTCGTTTTTGTAGCAGAATTGCTGAGAAATATCCAAATGCTACGGCCATTCACGTCACATTTGCCCGGCAAACTGCGACGCTGATGAGACGAGATCTAGTTCTGTCTTGGATCAATTTAATATGTAAGTAGTAAATACACAGCAATTTATGGGGTCAACTAATTTCCTCTTCTCCACAGCTTCCCTGGGGGGAGTTTTCAGTCTTTTCCTCGGGTGCAGCTTCATCTCAGTTGTCGAGGTCCTCTATTTTATCATGTACTACATCTCGAAAGTGATAGACAGGCGGGCGACACATTTGCCGCAAACATGAACTTTATTCCCAACTCCCTCACTCCACGGATGAAAAAATTTAATAGAAAAAGTCAAAATTCGAAATTTCCAAGTTCTTTTGCTTGATTTTCTTGATGAGAAGGAATGAAAAATAGAATGGAAAAAAAATTCGAGCCGACGAAATTCTATTGACTTTTTCTATTTAATATTTTCCATTGAACACTTCAATAGAATCGGCCGAAGACAAATAGAAATCCAATAGAATTTTCCAACGAATTCTGTTGAATGTTTTCGTGCGTGAGAAAATATATGAATAAAAAAGAGAGAAAAGTTGTGTTCAAATGAATAATTAATTGGATAAGTGATGAATAATGAAAACCGAATGGTTTGTCCGAGGACACGTACGTGATGGATGTCAGTCACCCGAAACCGTTGGGAACACGCTCTCCGATCGATCCTTAATTCCCTTTTTCAATCACGAAAATGAGCATCCAGGGGCCCCCCATTCGACCATGGGCTCTCGAAAAGCGCGGAAGATTTCTTTGCTGACTGGAAACAGTATTAGAGTGGCGGCTCGAGAAAGTCGGGGGGCTCAGTCATTTCCGGTATACCCTGCAGACCCGGAGTCTGACTTGCGGGGTTTGAGGAATGCGTGTAATCTACTGGCTGAAGTGTACAATGAATTCGCTCATGAGTCTTCGATCCACGGACTCAGGTACACGGGGCGGCATAAATCAGCTCTAGGGCGGTATGTTCAATCTGAGTTATTCAAACCCTGTGAATTCGATTTTATAGAATAGAATAGAGTACTTTATTTCCTTGATGCTAGTGTTAGTTTTACATCTACACAAGGCAAAAAAAAAATTCCAACAACACTCCAGTGAATTTTCCGTTAGCTATAATAATGGTTAAAATTTTTTAATTTAAAAAAAAATTATAATTAAAAAGATTTTTTTTTAATTAAATTTTTTTTATTTTTAATTAAAAAAAAAAATTGAAAAATTTTGATTAAAAAAAATAATAAACGACTGGACTTGTTCACTATACTGTAGAAAATAATTACTTCTGATTGCGGATAAATTATTATTTTGTTATTCAAACCCTGTGAATTCGATTTTATAGAATAGAATAGAGTACTTTATTTCCTTGATGCTAGTGTTAGTTTTACATCTACACAAGGCAAAAAAAAAATTCCAACAACACTCCAGTGAATTTTCCGTTAGCTATAATAATGGTTAAAATTTTTTAATTTAAAAAAAAATTATAATTAAAAAGATTTTTTTTTAATTAAATTTTTTTTATTTTTAATTAAAAAAAAAAATTGAAAAATTTTGATTAAAAAAAATAATAAACGACTGGACTTGTTCACTATACTGTAGAAAATAATTACTTCTGATTGCGGATAAATTATTATTTTGTTATTCAAACCCTGTGAATTCGATTTTATAGAATAGAATAGAGTACTTTATTTCCTTGATGCTAGTGTTAGTTTTACATCTACACAAGGCAAAAAAAAAATTCCAACAACACTCCAGTGAATTTTCCGTTAGCTATAATAATGGTTAAAATTTTTTAATTAAAAAAAAAAATTATAGTTAAAAAATTTTTTTTTTAATTAAAATTTTTTTATTTTTACTTTAAAAAAAAATGGAAAAATTTGGATTAAAAAAAAAAATAAACGACTGGACTTGTTCACTTATGTATGTTTCTATATACTGTAGAAAATAATTACTTCTGATTGCGGATAAATTATTATTTTGTTTATTCTCAATCAATTTTGCTCGATTTTTTAATGAAACTTGAAGAAAAATAGAGCGGAAAACACTTGAAAAATTCAGGTCGAGGAATTGAGGGTTGAAAAAATCTTTTCGCGATTAAAATATCAAATTTTTCATTTCCGCGAGCTTACAAAATTACAATTTTTAAAATTGTATTAGGATATTCTGGCTGTTCGTTATTATTGTGTCAGTGATAGCAGCTGGAGTACTGGCTCAGAAATTTCATCAGAGGCATAAGCAAGCAACAATGAGAACATTAGTTGTATCGAGTCAGTTTCCAGCCTGGAGAATTCCGATTCCAGCAGTGACAATATGCCATCCGAATGTGGCGAGTGCCCACAGGCTCCAGCAATACGAGAATGAAGGAAACAAAATGTGAGTTCAATAAGAAACAAAAAAAAACAGCGAATTACAACTTTAAAACAAAATTAAACTATGCATTCACCAATTCGTCAAATATATTGTTGAAATGAATAGAAAAATTAAAAATGAAAAGATTGATTCATTTATTCATGTGAATTCTAACGAGAAATATTGAAAGACGTATTCTGCAGACAACAAAATATTTGAAAATGAGATTCTCTTTGATTCATTCGTCTAAATGATAATTACCAGTAAATTTTGAAGCCGCCACTTAGTTAACAGCACTTTTAAATTTTCAATTATTTAAGTAATCATCAATTTAACTATTCAACTTCTGAATTACTCACATCCACATTTCCAAATATTTAATTCATCATCAATGGGAAATTAAAATCATTAATATTATACTATTCTTAATCGCACTGAATAATTTATTCGCGGAGATTTTTTGTATTATACTATTTTTAAATTTTGACGACTATATTTAAACCTTTTCAACGTGCCTCGAAAACCCTTTTAAAACTGAAGAAATGTAATATTGATGGCCATCCGCGCCAACTTCCAATTTACTCTCCAGTCCCTCTTCGGAATTTTAGCGAGTTGCCCTACGGAATGGCCTGGACAGACTTCATGAAGGATCTGGAATTTGTCCAAGAGATATACATCCCAACGAATCACTTCCAGAACGCGATGGTTCGTCTCAACTCGGTCATGGTCCACAACAATCTGACCATGACCGAATTTTTCGAAATACTAAGTCCATCCTGCGACGATTACCTCGTCTGGTGTCAACTCCAGGATGAGATGAAGGCTTGCTATCATTTTGTCAAAACATCAAAAACTGCTTACGGCATCTGCTGCTCATTCAATTACGCCCACGCGGAGGGATATACGAGGTAACTGACTTGGAACACTCACCAATTGTCTCTATTTTATATAAATAAATAATAAACAGAAATGAATAGTTTTTACATTTTATGTGAAAGTTTCCTCAACAATATTCATATTTGTCCGAGTGCAGGAGTCGATGCCGAAATATAGTGCAAATGATTTTAAAGCATTTACCACACGTTCACTGGGATGAAGGGGATAAGGGACAGAAAATGGAAATATTTGTAGGAAAAAAACCATTTCATGTAAAACCAAATCTCTATATAATAAAAAAAATAATGCCGAAAATTCAGGGGACGCTTCCCCTCCTCACCCCCACT
>NW_021680530.1:551160-551403 GCF_001412515.2 Diachasma alloeum | reverse complement strand
CCCTTCACCGTTCGTCCCCTCCCCTCCCTCGAAAGAGGGGAGCCTTCGGATCCACCATCCCTACGAGGCCTAAATATGAGGCTTATATATAAAAATACCCAGAAAATCTATGGGGTCATATGGAGGTCATATGTTAGTTGGAGCCTTTCTCCGTATCGCAGAAGCCAACAGCTTCATTTTAACCACACCAAAGAACAAAAAATAGTATCCAATAGTTAATGTTTCAAGATTTGAACGAAAAAC
>NW_021680530.1:550653-550924 GCF_001412515.2 Diachasma alloeum | reverse complement strand
CCCCCCGGGTTGGCGAGCGGAGCGAGCAGGGGGCGAAGCCCCCTAGTAGTGAAATAAAATAGTAAATACCATTTAATTTTCAATTTCACTGAAATGAAATACCAAATAACAATTTTATTTCAATTTCTCTCTATATAAATAAAATATATGAGGGAGTGGTCATAGAGGGGATATCGATATTTATGGAGGATTACTATATTAGGGGGTGCTCATATGGAAGATGTTTATGGATACGGTCACACCGCTGCGGTCACGCGGACGGGGGGGGGGG
>NW_021680530.1:483735-550406 GCF_001412515.2 Diachasma alloeum | reverse complement strand
CCCCCCGGGTTGGCGAGCGGAGCGAGCAGGGGGCGAAGCCCCCTAGTAGTGAAATAAAATAGTAAATACCATTTAATTTTCAATTTCACTGAAATGAAATACCAAATAACAATTTTATTTCAATTTCAAGAATACGTATAAATAAATGATATTTAATCGTCCGAAATAGTGAACTTAGAATACATATTTCAAATAGTATTTCAGCTGTAATGTTTATGTCCAGATGGGCCCAAGGTGAAGAATTGTACAGTCATTTTTTCGGCCACAACTACATCTTCTCGGTTATCCTGAAGAGTTACGGTCCAGAGGACAGAATTTGCGGATTAACGTACGGCGATGGGGCCCGAGTGCTCATACACGATTCTCACACGTATCCGGGCCCCTCGGCACGTGAATTCATAGCCCGTCAGGGGAGTGAAATGATAGCGTATCTTTATGGTCGTGTACTGACAGCCAGTCCCGAGGTACTGGATTTACCGCGGAAGGAGCGCGACTGCCGCTCTTCCCAAACGGAGGATGGCATCTACAAACTTGACAATTGCGTGACCGCCTGTCACGAGAAGCTCTTCAGGTCCTACTGCAACTGTGTCCCCTATTATGCGTCTTTTGTGCGGGAGCACGAGACCGTTTGCAATTTTACTCATGTCTCGTGCTTGTCCAAGGTGAAAGCTCGAGTTTTGCAGACGCCTATCAGGGAAGAACCCTGCAATTGTCTTCCAACTTGCGATGGCACGGACTTCGCTGTTGTCACAACTGTGGTGCCTATGAATGCCGCCCAACACAATCCGTCGAGATTTTAGTAAATATTTTTTTATGAAGGTACTTTGATTGAACAATATATTTGTTTCTTTTTTTGCAGCCGAGTTGCCGCGAAATATCCAAATGCCACTGCGATTCACATCACATTCCCACGACAAACTGGGATGAAATTCAGACGAGATTTAGTCCTGTCTTGGATTAATTTAGTATGTGAGTATAACAAATAAAAAAAGACGACACAATTTCGTGGAAAAATGGGGCGCGAAATTTCTGGACAATTATCGAACCTACGCTGAGAGAAAAACGACAAAGTTCTCGAACAAGTCTTACTTGTGCCAAGAAAATAGTTTTTTGAAAATTATCAAAAAAGGATTTTTTGGGCCAAACATGCAGAGTGCGCCGGAATGAAAAATTTTTGTCGCAAAAATTGATTTAGTAGTTCAAAAAAAATTGCATTCTCTGTGGACGCAAGAAATGTCATTTCTAGCACTACTCCTTCGTTATTCGATACTCCCATACGCATTTTGCTCCCGAAAATTCTTTGTTTTATGCGGAACAAGGGATAGTAGTTTTTCGTTTCGCCTGTCTAATAATCACAGACAAGAAATGAACCCTTAAATGAAAATAATAATGATATGATAGCAACCTTGTAACTTAGGATTAAAATATTTGTTGATAAATTTTCCTCTGTATGGGATATTTTCATCCTGAAAAGGCACCGTCTGGTGTGAATTATCCGCCTCTCGAGCCAAACATTTCGTTGCTGTCGAAAGCAGAACAATTATTCATGTTTGGGACTTTCAAATTCGAACCAAACAAATTCGACGAGCTTGTTCTCGTCTAATTAAAAAAATAATATAAACACTTGTTCTTTGAATGCATCAATGTTTACATTTTTTCAGTAAAAACATTGGAATAATAAAGAAGCCCCTCATTCTTCAACTTCACTTCTACTCATAAAATTGCTGAAGACCGCTTGAGCAAACGGTTGTCATCTAATGTTTAAAATACTTCTGTTCACAGCTTCGCTGGGGGGCGTTTTCAGTCTATTTCTCGGCTGCAGCGTCGTCTCAGTATTCGAAATCCTCTATTTCATTATCTACTACATCGTCAAAGTGATGAGGAGTCGAGAAACAAATTTACAAAGAACATGAACTTTATTTTCATCTCCACATGTAAAAGCGAAGGAAACAAATTATGAAGAATATTAAAAATACGAACAAAAATTGAACGGAATTATCCTAGAAGTCGATTATTTCGTGTCCTCACGTTCAACGCTGGACCTCTTCCCCTCTTCTCTCTCCCATTTTTACAAATTCTGAAGTGGAAGATAACTGTACACTTTTTACGACTATTTTCTCAGCTAGAGGACGAGTAAATTATTCCTCCTCATCGCTGCTCTCATTAGCGTCTTCGTCATCTCCATCTTCCTCCTCTTCCTCATCCTCTGGCTCACTCTCGACCTCCTCCTCATCCTCTGGCACACTCTCGACCTCCTCCTCATCCTCTGGCACACTCTTCACTTCCTCCTCATCCTTCACGTCAGTCTTAACGTCATCGTAAACTTTCAATGTTTCCGCCTTGTTCTTCTTCTTATTCTTCTGCCTCCTCTTGTCTCGGTGAATTTCAAGCTGGACTCCCTTGCACACAGGCATTGGGCGCTCTTTGTTCAAATACGCAGCTGCTGTTTTCACGTCTCTAAACTTGACGATTCCAGTTCTTCCATCGAAATTAACACTTTGAGAGAAACAATAATCCGAGAATTAATTATTTGATGAACAACTGATGGCGAATGAAAATTGTGAGAGATTTTTCAACAATTGTCCGAATGGCCGAGTGGAATTGTGGGATTTTTGCCAAATTAAGAATATTTTGTGCACAAAATGGAATTTTTTAAAAACTCACTTATCCTGGAGCCTCTGTTTATAGAGAATAGCAACATTTTTAGCTTCTGGGAATAATTTCTTGAGGTCCTTAACCGTCGCCGACTTCGGGATCTTGTGGAGAAAGCATCTGAAACAGAATTTTAAAAAATCACTACTTTAGTAATATTAATAGAAGTTTACCTTAAATTAATCAAAGCTCCCTAATTTTTATTGGAATTTGAAAGTCATTTTAATCGTCGATTATTATTAAACAATTAATTCTAAATTTACGCATTTAATTTTTGCAAATTTCTTTCATGATTAATTTAATGAACATGACTTGATTTTTGAAGATCAAAATCTGAAATAAATTCTAAACAGGAGTTAATATGAATAGGATCATTTGCAGTCTAGTATTATTCATATTAATTAATCTAGAAGTGCAAAAATGACAGAATCTTATGAGAAAATGAATTTACAAGGTTGAGGAGAAAATTAAAATTGATAAAAAATCTGTAAAAATTAAAAAAAAAATTCTAGTCAAACAAGAGACTATTATTTAGAAAAAAAATTGGAGAAAAAAATGGATAGATCAATTTTTTCCACTCATCTCAGTTAGAATTCATGGGAAAATCATCAAAGATGAATAATTTCACTAATTTCACTAATCTTCAATTATTATTAAACAATTAATTCCAAATTTATACATTCAATTTTTGAATTTCAAGGTCCATTACTGATTTATAAAATACTTGCAAATTTCATTCATGATTAATTTAATAAACATGACTTGATTTTTGAAGATCAAAATCTGAAATAAATTCTAAACAGAAGTTAATATGAATAGAAATAATCTGCAGTCTAGAATTATTCATATTAATTAATCTAGAACTGCAAAAATGACAGAATTTTATGAGAAAATGAACTTTAAGGTTAAGAAGAAAATTAAAATCGATAAAAAACCTGGAAATTTTTTTTTTTAACTAAAAATTCTAGTCAAACAAGAGACTACTGTTCAGAAAAATAATTGGAGAAAAAAATGGATAAATCAATTTTTTACACTCATCTCAGTTGGAATTCGTGGGAAAAATCATTAAAGAAGAATAATTTTATTGGCTCTAATAGAATGAAATAACCCAGAAATCATCACAAATACTAAACTCACATCTTGGTGACCTTCGTCTGCTCCTTCGGCTTGCGGATCACCACAGGTTTGACTTTCTTCATCTTCATCTGCTTCTCCTTCTTAACGTCAGGATCCTGCAGTTTGGCATTGCTCACGAAGATGTGTTTGTTGTCGATGAGCTTCTTCTTGAGGGCCTTCATGTTCTTGAGCTTCTCTTCGACACTCGGAAAAACAACGTGGCAGTGTCTCCCCGACTGTCTCGGCAGCTTGATGTCAACATCACCGAAAATGAGATCACGAATCTCGTCGATATTCTTTATTGTGTGGGGCAGGCGAATGTAGAGAGTTCTCACTCGCTCCTCTTCCATTTCCTGGGCCGTTCTGACCTTCATTGTTGCTACAAGAGGTCAAAAACAACGGAATAAATCCTAATTTATTCAGCAATTTCACGCAATGCAATTGAAAAAATTTAGGGAAATAGCATTTATCAACTGTTGAGATTTTGACATTTTGAAATACCAAAATAACATGAAAACAGAATGATAATTCATCGGAATTCCCGAAAATCCTCTCCCAAAAATTATTCTGAACTCAAAATTAACTCGGGTCATCTCATCCCCCAATTTTTATTCAGCAATTTCGTAGTATTGTTGTGAATAAAATGAATATTGTAGTAATTTCATGCAATACAATTGAAAAAATTTAGAAAAACAGCATTTATCATCAAATGTTGATATCTTGACATTTTGAAATATCAAAAAAAACATGAAAAGTCAATAATAATTCATCGGAATTCACGAAAACCCGCTCCCAAAAATTATTCTGGACTCAAAATTAACTCGAGTCACCGCTTCCCCCAATTTGTATTCAGCAATTTCGTAGTATTGTTGTGAATAAAATGAATATTGTAGGAATTTCATGCAATACAATTGAAAAAATTGAGGAAAACAGCATTTATCAAGTGTTGATATCTTGACATTTTGAAATACCAAAAAAAAACATGAAAAGTCAATAATAATTCATCGGAATTCACGAAAATCCTCTCCCAAAAATTATTCTGAACTCAAAATTAACTCGAGTCACCGCTTCCCCCAATTTTTATTCAGCAATTTCGTAGTACTGTTGTGAATAAAATGAATATTGTAGGAATTTCATGCAATACAATGGAAAAAATTTAGGAAAACAGCATTTATCATCAACTGTTGACATTTTGACATTTAGAAATCCCAAAATATCATGAAAAATGAATAATAATTCATGGAACTTCACAAAAACCCTCTCCCAGCTCTTTCTCCCCAAAAATTACTCCGAACCCCAAATTAACTCGAGTCGCCTCTTCCCCCAATTACCCCATCAATTCAATTTTATTGAGCCACTCACCAACTTTTCCAGCAACACAATGTGTGAATTCACCGATAACGACCGCAGAACTGTGAAAAGCTCCCAAAATCGATGGACTCGACCCACGTGTGCGTCTCCAGGTTCTCCCTTATTATTATTCCTCGAGTAATGCCATCGAATGGAAAATACTCTTCTCTCTCTCTCTCTCTCTCTCTCTCTCTCTCTCTCTCTCTCTTCGCTCTCAGCCTTCGAAACTCTACTTTACCTCAACTCCCTCGATAAATGGGGGACTCCCCTGACCGACGCAGCCAAAAGCCGGTGACGCCATTACATTGACCTTCGTTGTCCTCAGATCGAAGCAGTCGCTGTCAGTCACTCGTACGTCGGCATCTCGCACCTCTCGAGCTCGCGAACAACTCAATTTGCTCCAGTTTCTCAATTTCCGCGACTAATCGACGACTTGCAAAGGTAAGATATGAATTTTAATCCCCGGTAAATCATCGATAACGATAATTACTCCACAATCTCTGCCAAATCCCGATAATTCCCGTGATTCCGGTCATTCTCACTTCCTGCGCTGGGAGCCGTTACATTTCCCTCTGCCCCGCATTTTTTTTTTTAACTTCTATTGTAATTCTGTTCGCCGCGACAATCGATAGTGCGACCTTCGCGGTTTAGTAATCAGCCTCGACGGTTTTTGCGAAGCCCTCGGCGAGTCGTGAAGCTAGTCCACGAGGGGGGATAATTCGGTTTGGGTGTGGAGGTGAGAGAACGGCTTTTTCATGGAAAAATTGGGGATTTGTCACGGGGTTGAGACGTGCCCGGTCGCTGATGGTGCTGGGGCGCACGCTCGCACGCGCTGAACATCCGATGTTGCATTACATCCTCATATTTTACCTCAAATACTCAACATTTTGTTAGCGGCGTCACTACCATTTTTTTATTCGTTTGTTTAGTGGCGTCTGGAGTAAACAGGCCAGCGATAGGATCTAAAATAAAAGAGTCACCTGAATGGGGAGATGTGAATGGCTTTCGTACCTTGAAAAATGGTTTAATTAACAGAAAAAAATTATTTGAAGTCAAAATAACAAAATGAAGAATAATGAAGTTAAGAAATTGTCGAATGCAGGTGAAAACCCCTGATTTCTGGACGACTGGGCCATATTTTTTTATTTAGTAAATGTCGATCAATAGAAAAAAAATGAAAAAAATTAATTTAATTCAATTTTATTTTTTTATGAACAAAAAATTGATTTATAAAAAATTTAATTGATATATATTAATGTAAAATATATAATGTATATTTCATATTAATCTTATTAATAAATTACAATGAATTGAATGACTTCCGATTTTTTTCAGACTTTTAAAATGTTTTTTAACGGTTCAATATCGAAATTAAAATTCAGAGCTGCAAAGTTTAAATAATAAAATCATTGTTAAATATCAAGTATTTCACTAGAGAAATTTTTGGTCCAAATAATGAGGAAGTGATAAAAAATTATTGTGGAGAGATCTGGAGTGTGCTGTGCACGCATGAGAGATTAACGGTCAAAGACACTTAGATTTTTCACAATTACAGTTTATGCGTTATTTTTAAATGTTGTTTACACGTGCATGACTGTGACGCATCGATTGTTTGAACAATTTTTAGTGGCTAGAAAAGGATATTGCAGTGAAATAGAATTTTTTTTATTAATGGAAAAAGTGATGTGCAGCATTCTACGATTTTGTTGGATTGAGTCACTCCTGGAATTTCTTGTCATTGAAAGTTCGAATTCCCCAAGACGTTATCGAATTCCGTTCAATAATGACTTTTTAAGCGATCGTTAAAAACTTTATTTGTGGAAAAATATTGCTATCTCCCGGTTTTCTGATAAATTGACTTTTAATTGGTGTCGATAGACAGAATTTTACAGAACCCCTAGAGGAAAAACAATGTACTCAAAACATTCAGTACCAGCCAAGAAAATAGTTTTTTGAAAATGATCAAAAAATGATTTTTTTGTGTCAAACATGCAGAGAGAGCGGCGGAATGAAAAATTTTTGTCGCAAAAATGGATTTAGTAGTTGAAAAAAAATTGCATTCTCTGTACACGCAAGAAATCTCATTTCTTTCAAGACTTGTTTGACAACGTGTTTGTTCTTCTCTCGACCATTTCCCAGTTTCCAATGAATATCTCAGAATCTAAGGGAGATAGCAAAATTTTCAACAGGGCCTTTTCTACAGCACTCAATTCGCTCCACAAAAAAGGTCATTACAAAAATTACGGTATCTGCCTTAGATTCGGAGATATTCCTCAAAAACTCGAACGAGTTTTCAGAGCTAAGTCGACTTGTTATCTACTTCCCGAAGTGTGAAAAATCGGTTTCCTTGGCTTTGCATTTCCACCCAGCAAGATAAACCAAAATTCAAGGTCAGCCGATTAACCCATCGTAACCCCCCGGCACTAGAATCGTTAGATGCGGCGAGCCGTGAAACGATATCACTGACTAGATAAACTGAATTCACAACAAAGTATTTGAAAAACTGCTCATGTGCGTCACATCGCGCCACTGGTTTTCCGGCCTTCAAGGCTCGCTTCTAGCATCATATCAAGTTCTGACTGTGTCACCAGTCTGAGAATCCCTGATGCACTTTTCAATGATTAAGTCCCCGAAAGCTTCTCATTTGAATTATTATATAATTTCCTTAATTTCGTATTCTTCATTAATTGAAATAAACAATCAAATAAATTACATTATTATTTTAATTTCATTCTATTATTGAATTCAAGTAATTTAATTAAATAATATAATTAAATTGAATATTACTATTATATTACTATATTATAATAATATAATTTTTAAAAATTTCAATTAAATAATAAGATGCAATTATTTTACTTTCATTTTATTATTTAATTAAAATAATTGTGAGTTTCATTTGACTGGATGGAAATGCCTGATGAACATGCAAAAACATAGGGTATAACATTATTNTTTTTTTTTTTTTTTTTTTTTTTTTTTTTTTTTTTTTTTTTTTTTTTTTTTTTTTTTTTTTTTTTTTTTTTTTTTTTTTCAAATAAACCGACGGCTCTTAATTCACCCTAAATCATCGCTTAATCGAATAAATAACAGCATCCTGCACTGAATGATCCCCAAATCCCACTTTGAAATAATATTTCCACCCCAGAGCACCACCTAAACATTTAAATCCCTTAAAAACGATTAAAAAAAATTATCGTGTCATGGTCATGACTTGTTTTTCCTCCATAAACAATGCTCATTGAGATCGAGGTGATGACTATATGCTATTAGTATATTTAGAGGTACCAACACCTCAGACTAGTGTCCGACCTGCGACGAGGCAGTCGACACGTCAACAATTCGAATGATAAGACTGTTAAATCCCTCGATAAATCAAATATCACGTTTGAGAAGTATCTCCTCACTCAATACGAGTAGATTCAATAATGCTGTAAAAATTGTAAATTCTGGTAACGCGTCACTAATTCGTATTTTTTCCCCTTTATTTACGCAGCCCAACAAAATGGTCTGGATTACAGTCGACGATAAGGTATTAGTTTAACGAGAGAAACAGAATTTTATTTAAATGAATTAAACTTTTTCTACTTTCGGTGCTTTCTGTAATCACAAAATCTTTATTTTTTCTTTCTTTGATTTATTGTTATATTGCAATTGCTGTTAATTTCGCTGTTTAATTGGCATTATTTAAAAGTAGTTTATTTGATTATTTTGGATTTAGTTGAGTAGCTTGTGTTTTATTGATTTGTGAGAGTGATGCGGTAAGAAAACAGTTTTTGAGCTCCTATCGTTCTATTTTCGTTTCACCTACCCGATACCTCCTGGCGTTGGACTAGTAGTCTATTTTTAATTTGATTTTCCCTCAACTAAGGTTTTTTTTCCTTATGTAATTGCTTGCTGTCCCTTTTCTGTTATTAAACGACTTGCAGATTTTTTTTCACCCGATTTTTTACTCTTGAACGTGTAACTTCGCCGATATCTCGGAAATCGGGGGTTCTGGGGGAAAATGTCACATGACATTTTTTGTGGGAAATTTCGAGGGCTACAAAAAAGGTCTTGTCACATTTTTTGATAAACTGGATAGCTTTGGAGATATCGGCGAAAGCGTGCTTGTAGAGAGCTTGAGTATCGTGTTTGTTGCATTGATTGATAGTTAATGAACTGATAAACTTGGATTCAAGTGATTTCGCTTGGCAGTGGAAGCCCTCCTGCTGTGGTGTGACGAAACGAGTTGTTAAATTTTTCCGGTATGAGCCAGATTTAATGCTGGCGGTTCAGAGGAAGGCCATGGCAGTGACAATAACAGATGCTATTTAATTCAGTCGTACACTGAGAGAAAAACGACAAAGTTCTCGAACAAGTCTTACTTGTGCCAAGAAAATAGTTTTTTGAAAATTATCAAAAAAGGTTTTTTTCGTGCCAAACATGCAGAGAGTGCGCTGGAATGAAAAATTTTTGTCGCAAAAATAGATTTAGTAGTTGAAAAAAAATTGCATCCGCCTCTTGAGTCAGATATTTCGTTGCTGTCGAAACCAGACCAATTATTCATGTTTGGGACTTTCAAATTCGAACCAAACAAATTCTTTTTTGGCAATTTTCAACTGGCGATTTTGTTGGCCCAAACAAGACTCGTTTGACAACGTGTTTGTTGTTCTCTCAGTGTAGAGTGATAGAAACGAGTGGATCCAAAAACATTTTTACATTACTTTGAAAGTGCAGAGGCTTGAGCTCCTACGAGGAAATTATTGTTGATATTTTCTAATCCCGTAAGTTTCAGAGAATAATTCAGTAGTGAAGCGGTAAACCGAGTTAAGTCGATTTTGACTATTAGCTAGTTTTTGCTGAATATCTCGGAATCTAAGAGAGATAGCAAAATTTTTCTTATGACTTTTTTTATAACGCTCTATTGGCTCTACAAAAAAGGTCATGACAAAAATCTTTCTATCTCTTTTAGATTCCGAGATATTCGTCAAAAATTAGCCAATAGTAAAAATCGACTTAACCCGGTTTACCGCTTCGCTACTGAATTTCAACCGCTGAACTAGATTTCTTCACTTATAATCGTCAATATTCAAAGCCACTCGCTTCAAAGTATTTGCAAAATAATCTACCCGAAATTTTTGGATTCGTCTCCTAAAGTTTTTCCCTCTCACCCCTGACCCCTCTCACTGATGAGTTCTATCAAATGGATTTCGATTCGTCAAATGGAACTCTGCGTCGACGATGGGTTCGCAGTGCCCACCCCCGAGACCCCGATTCACCCCCGAATTATTGCAGATGGCAGCAGGACAGGGTCCAAGAGCTCAAACTGAGCAAAGTCATCTCGACCACATGTGCGCCCTTGACATTGACTCTCGTGCGGCCTTCTACCGTCTATCTGGCATCATCTGCACCATTGGGCCTGCCTCAAGGTCCGTGGAGATGCTCGAGAAGATGATTGAGACCGGCATGAACATCGCCAGAATGAACTTCTCTCATGGCTCTCACGAGTATCATGCTGAGACAATTGCCAATGTGAGACAGGCGCAGAAGAATCTCTCGGAGAGGAACAAAGTCAATGTTCCAGTGGCTATTGCACTTGATACCAAGGGCCCGGAGATTCGTACTGGTCTCTTGGAAGGCGTAAGTCGCTTTTGAAATTAATCCCAAAGGATTAAAACTATTTGTGTAGTTGTACTGATTAATTACGAATTAGGCAGTCTCTTGGAGGTTTCTCTTACATTTTGTTTCTAAAATTGAAACACAGAATTTCAAGAGTCAAGTCAATTCTAAATTCATTAGCAAATAAATCGTTACCTCCGGAAATGAAAAAAATTAATAAATAAAATGGTGAGAGATCTTTTAAATTTTTTCTCATCGACAAGACAAGATGAAAACTAATTTAATCAAGTTGATGATTAATCAGAGGGTCAATCTCAAATTGTGAAAACTACTTCTGTAATTTCACTGATTAATTACAAATTTGGCAGTCTCTTAAAGGTTTCTTTCATTTTGTTTTCTAAAATTGCAATGCAGACTTTCAAAACTTAATTCAGCTTTGAATTTATTATCAACTAAATAATTACCTCCGAAAATGAAAAAATAAGTAAAATATTGAAAGATTTTTGGAGAATGTCTTTTAAATTTTTTCTCATCGACAAGATCAATCTAGATGAAAACTATTTGTGTAATTGCAACTCAGAATTTTCAAACTTAATTCAGTTCCAAATTAATTATGAACTAAATAATTACCTCCGGAAATGAAACAAACGAAATAAAATGTTGAGATCTTTAGAGAATATCTTTTAGAATTTTTCTCGTCGACAAGATCAATCCAGATAAAAACTAGCAGTCCCTTTAAGATTTCACTCACATTTTTCTTAAAATTGTCATTCTTAAAACACTCAATCACTCACCAATCCCCGAATTTCAACACCGATTACCCCACAAAAAACGAAAGAATGAAATAAGAAAACCCGAAATGTCTCAATAAATTCTTTAGGGTGGATCGGCCGAGGTTGAGCTGGTGAAGGGTCAGACCTTCAAGCTGTCGACGGACAAAGCCTACTCCGAAAAGGGAAATGGCGATACAGTCTGGGTGGACTACGACAACATCTCCAAAGTCCTGAAAGTGGGCAACCGAGTCTTCGTGGACGACGGTCTGATCTCCCTGATCGTGACAGCAGTGGCGCCCACCCTGATCACCACTAGCGTGGAGAACGGTGGCACCCTGGGCTCACGAAAGGGCGTCAATCTCCCAGGAGTCCCAGTGGACCTGCCAGCAGTCTCCGAGAAGGACAAGTCCGACCTTCAGTTCGGCGTTGAACAGGAGGTGGACATGATATTCGCGTCGTTCATCAGGAACGCAGCCGCCTTGTCGGAGATCAGAGAAATTCTCGGGGAAAAGGGAAAGAACATCAAGATCATATCGAAGATTGAGAATCAGCAGGGAATGACCAATCTCGACGAAATCATCGAGGCATCTGATGGTATGTAACAGGAATACCATTTCTAGTTGAAAATATTCAAGAGAATTGACAATATTAGAGGTACGAAAAAGTTTCATTACAAAACCTAGCGAATTCGATGGAAAATTCTGGAGAAAAAAATTATAGGATTTCATTTTTTTACAGTATTTATTTTATTAAGGTATTTTCTGTAGAAATTACTCGGCTCGAATTTTCTGAGTTATTGTTCCATTTTTTTTGTTTAATTTTTTAATGTAAAAGGAAAACAAAGATGAAAAACTTGGTAAATTCATGTTGAATTCCTGCAGCGAATATCTCATGAAGAAATAGTTACACGGAAAACCAAAATTCTACTGATTTTCTCTTCAAAATAGTGTCGATTACCCATTTTCTATCGAAAAAAAAAAAATGCGCAGTGAACCTGAATTTTTTTCGTGCGTAATAAAATTGAAGGAAAATCAATAATATATATATTTAATAAATTTAATTAAAAATTTTTGATTTAATAAATAATATATTATTGTATTTAAATAATATATATTATATTATTTAATATTTACTATATATTTAATTTTTNTTTCACTCACATTTTTCTTAAAATTGTCATTCTTAAAACACTCAATCACTCACCAATCCCCGAATTTCAACACCGATTACCCCACAAAAAACGAAAGAATGAAATAAGAAAACCCGAAATGTCTCAATAAATTCTTTAGGGTGGATCGGCCGAGGTTGAGCTGGTGAAGGGTCAGACCTTCAAGCTGTCGACGGACAAAGCCTACTCCGAAAAGGGAAATGGCGATACAGTCTGGGTGGACTACGACAACATCTCCAAAGTCCTGAAAGTGGGCAACCGAGTCTTCGTGGACGACGGTCTGATCTCCCTGATCGTGACAGCAGTGGCGCCCACCCTGATCACCACTAGCGTGGAGAACGGTGGCACCCTGGGCTCACGAAAGGGCGTCAATCTCCCAGGAGTCCCAGTGGACCTGCCAGCAGTCTCCGAGAAGGACAAGTCCGACCTTCAGTTCGGCGTTGAACAGGAGGTGGACATGATATTCGCGTCGTTCATCAGGAACGCAGCCGCCTTGTCGGAGATCAGAGAAATTCTCGGGGAAAAGGGAAAGAACATCAAGATCATATCGAAGATTGAGAATCAGCAGGGAATGACCAATCTCGACGAAATCATCGAGGCATCTGATGGTATGTAACAGGAATACCATTTCTAGTTGAAAATATTCAAGAGAATTGACAATATTAGAGGTACGAAAAAGTTTCATTACAAAACCTAGCGAATTCGATGGAAAATTCTGGAGAAAAAAATTATAGGATTTCATTTTTTTACAGTATTTATTTTATTAAGGTATTTTCTGTAGAAATTACTCGGCTCGAATTTTCTGAGTTATTGTTCCATTTTTTTTGTTTAATTTTTTAATGTAAAAGGAAAACAAAGATGAAAAACTTGGTAAATTCATGTTGAATTCCTGCAGCGAATATCTCATGAAGAAATAGTTACACGGAAAACCAAAATTCTACTGATTTTCTCTTCAAAATAGTGTCGATTACCCATTTTCTATCGAAAAAAAAAAAATGCGCAGTGAACCTGAATTTTTTTCGTGCGTAATAAAATTGAAGGAAAATCAATAATATATATATTTAATAAATTTAATTAAAAATTTTTGATTTAATAAATAATATATTATTGTATTTAAATAATATATATTATATTATTTAATATTTACTATATATTTAATTTTTTAAATATATAAATACGAATAATGCATTTTTTAATAATAATTTATTATAAAAAATTATATATTATATATTGTTGTTAATAAATAATATATATTATTTATATACAATAAAAATATATTTATATAAATAAATATGTAATAATATAATAATCATATATAATATATTTATAAAAAATATAATTAATTTTTTATAATAAATTATTATTAAAAAATGCATTATTCGTATTTATATATTTACTTTATATTTATTTGTTTATTTATTTATATAAATAAATTCACCACGTAAAAGAGAAATTTTGTCTCAGGTATAATGGTGGCTCGTGGTGACCTTGGAATTGAAATTCCCCCTGAGAAGGTCTTCCTGGCCCAGAAGTGCATGATCTCCCGCTGCAACAAGGTCGGCAAACCCGTCATCTGCGCCACCCAGATGCTTGAGTCAATGGTGAAAAAGCCCAGGGCAACAAGGGCTGAGTCATCGGACGTTGCCAATGCCATTCTCGATGGCGCTGACTGCGTTATGCTCTCAGGTGAGACCGCCAAGGGTGACTATCCCCTCGAGTGTGTTCGCACTATGGCTAATATATGCAAGGAGGCTGAGGCTGCCATATGGCATCGACAGCTCTTCAATGATCTCGAGAGCAAGGCCATTCCACCCATCGATGCCACTCATGCTGTTGCCATTGCTGCTGTTGAGGCGTCCGCCAAGTGTTGCGCCACTGCCATAATCGTTATCACCACTTCGGGAAGATCTGCTCATCTCATCTCCAAGTACAGGCCGCGCTGTCCTATTGTCGCTGTCACCAGGTTCCATCAGGTCGCCAGGCAGGCACATCTCTATCGGGGAATACTGCCACTTCACTATACTGGTGAGTTTAACGGCTTTTTATTGCGATTGGAGACTTTTCAATTGTTCAAGTTCAAAGTAGTGTAAATATAACTTGAATTTTGAGGATTAATCTCTTGAATGAATTCTTAATAATCTTAATAATTAGTAATTCTTAGTTGGCATTTATTCAATTCATCAAATTAAAATTATTCAAGTAATTTGAATCATTAAATCAAATTATTTATTCATAAAACAATTCATTTATTTATTGATAATAAATTCGGAAGCAAAAATAAATTATTTATAAAAAAATTGATAATTATTAATAATAATTATCCATAATATTACTATTTTTAATTATTTTTTGTTTATTTAATTCATCAATTATTATTAATTTATTATTATTCTTCGCCAAATCCGAAATTTTTAATTTTTTATTGCTCCACTTCAAATTTAAATTATTAATAAAAGTTTATATTAATAGAGTAATTCTGTTTGAGTTTGTGATCAATTGGCATTTATTTAATTCATCAAATTAAAATTGTTTAAATAATTTAATTCATTAAATCAAATGACTCATTCCTCTTTAATTTATTCATTCTTCGCATTCATTTTTTGAACAAATAAATTGAATCCAGATACTCAAATCACTATTTCACCACTTTATCTATTTTTTTTTTCAATTTTCAGAGCCACCAGTAACTGATTGGCTGAAGGACGTTGATCTGCGTGTCCAGTATGGCCTCAATTTCGGCAAAAATCGTGGCTTCCTGAAGACTGGAGACACCGTTGTCATTGTGACTGGATGGAAGCAGGGCTCTGGCTTCACAAACACTCTTCGTGTAGTGTACGTAGAGGATGAGCTTGCTATTGATCAGTCTGTGTGTACGCTCTCTAGTGAAGAGGACTCTTATGACGATCTCATCTGAGGAGACTGGAGGATAATCCGAGGACCCTCATAATCAATCTTTAGTTACATCTAACAGTCCTTTATCCTCTTGCATGTGTAATTCTTCTCTTGTGATCTGCGCTAAATTCTTATTTATCGTCTGTCCCGAATAGCTTTCATTATTTTTCAAAATAAAAATTTATCGTCTTGAGTATTCATTAATTAACTGTAGACATTTGTTAATTAGTCGTAATTGTTTTATTGTTGTTTATGTAGGGGTATGCCAAGTGATAAGTTGAAAATATTTCGTTAATTTTATTTTTTATTAATTAATTAAATTATATAATTGACATTAATATTTTTTAACTGCCTTTTTCTTCTGTCTCGTAGTGATTAACTTATTAATAAATCAATCGACTCATTCTTTCACACTTTTGCATGCTCATGATTTCTATTCTGATCTAGATCTTCCAACAAATGCTCCTCTGGCTATTTTGAAAATAATAAACTAGGTAATGAGTGGAAATTTTGCTTGAAAAAATTCTAGGACCGTCGACTAAGCTCGCTAGGACCGGCTGGACCACTGCAGAGTGTCGAGGACACACTAGGGAGCATCAACGAGTCCATCAGAGGCAACTCAGTGAATACTGCACGTTTAATACGTTAAAGAGAACAATAAATAATTATCATACTGCATTCGTTCAATTCATAGGCGTTTGAGGACTATTCAAAACTGTTCAACATTAGTTTCAGTATTATGTCACCGTTATAGGGCTTGTGAGTGATGATCAGAGAGTATACATTGAGATCTGTAAATGATGGTTGGTGATATTATAATTAAATAAATTATTGAATCACAGAAGAAACAGAAATTACTGTTTTCATAGTTTTGTTCTCCAAAAATCTTCATTCAAGTATCATCTCAATTTTAGATAGGGAAATATTATTTTTTGCATGTGGGAAAATTAATAACAAGTATTTCACTTTTTAATAATGACTCTTGTATGGAAAATTTCTGTACATAAGAGGGAATGTTGAAATTACGTGACTCCGTGTTCTTAGACCTAAATGACATTTCATTATTTCCATTGTTAATCGAATAATACAACTCGTCATTTCGTAATCTAACGTTTCTTTGATTTTTGGCTCAGAAAAGCAAACTTTTCGTTTATCAACTTATCGTAATTTATACAAAACTCTCCCGTATGCAAACGTTCGTCTAATTTACATTTTTCACTATCTTTGTGTATCTAGTTTTCATTGAACTATTTTCTCTCGTTAATTGAGTATTCAATTGTACTTGAGTCATCCCTGATGCAATGAGAAAGGAAAAACATTGAGAATGCTCGAAGAAAATTTAATTCTTACAATTGAATTAATTTTAATATTAAGTCACAGATGTCTTCTCGATTTATCAATAATTCAGGGGGAGCTACAGCCATCTGTACTTTCTTTCAACATTTCGTTGGAATAAATTTTCTGATTTCGAAAAATATATTCATATCAATTATTTCTATATAATCACTCTATTTTTCCTCAGTTTCTAGGAAGATTTACAAGGGTCGTCTGCTATGGCACGACTCGGCAATTCCTCCAGGCAATTATCCATCATTTTTCGTTGATTAATTTTAATTTTGAGCTTAGAAAAATACCTTATAATTAATAATAATCTTCATCCATAATTCTGTAATTGAATGGAGTAAAAAATACTGAACAACTTGTTTCATATTTTTGAGAGGATAATCTCATCACAATAAAAGGAATTCTGAATCACGAAGAATTGGGTGATCAATTGTTTCTTGAGTTCATTCAACTCCAGCATTGTCTTTATAATATTATTGGAATTCTGCTCTCATGTACTTTGAGCGATTAATGTTCCCTCGGATATTAGCTTCAGTCTTCACCGCAGTGAATATTTTTTTTCATCACAAACATCGAGAGAATTTGTCTCATTCAGTAAAATAATCTCTTCGGAATTTCTCAGAGTGAATCCACCAGACTAATTAATTCCTAAAACTAGGGGTTACGAGCTGCCTCAAAAAAAAAAAATCTCGATACAAGAGATAAAAAACCGACGTCTGATTCCTCTGCTGTAAAAATTCCGAAGAGAGACGAATTTCGTCCTCTCGATGTTGATAATTCAGATGAAAAATATAATAATGGCTTATTTGTAGTAGTATTCATACAATATTTACATTTTTGGTCGAGACTAAAGAGGCTCTGAGTCGCCATGCATTCATTACTTTTCAAGATGATGGAATAAAAAGCGTAGATCAGCCTGACAACGGAGTGATGGAACACAACCAGAGAAAACCAAAATTTTCTTCGGCTCGTTAAAAATGGAATTACCTCCGTCACGAGTAGCTCCACGGAAAAATATCAAGAGACGTTTTTTGTTGGAAATAATTCTCTGCAAAAGCGGCTTTTCGATATTGTCCCCTAAACCGTTCCATCACTCCCCTTCAGGTCTCATGAATTGGCCCATCAGAAAATCCCGCAATTAGCAAATAAAAAAAAATTGTGGTAATAATTGCACCCGAGTACTCAGGACCCTCCCAGGTGTCCCTCGGTACTTATGACTAGACCGCCGAGGCTCAAACTGCGTTTTCATAATACAATAATAATCTCGATTCAGTAATGGATGGATAAACCACAAAAAAACTCTTTCACCACTTCTCTGCCAACTCAATCCTTCCAAAAAACTCTTCAAACTGTCCCCCACCCTCCCCCTACGCATGTTTGACCCTGGCAATATGCAGGAAGAACGACACCTTGTCCTCGCACTGATGTCCACACATGTTACAAGTAAACGGATTGCTGTACCCATGATACCCCATGTGAACAGTGTACATGACTTCATTACCAAAAGTGATCTCACAGTACTGACATCTAAACTCATGGCAGGGGCCACCACCGCTGGCACTCCCCGCCGATCCCTCCGTCTCCTCCCTCTCCACCCCAGCTGCATGATCTCCACTATGAACCACCTCCCTCTCATCCTCCCTCTCCGCAACCTGTCTATTAAGCTTCACAGCCTTCCCCTTGCGCCTGCTCTTCCCACCGGTCCTCGGTGAATTTTCAATCCTCTCCCCCTGCGCCTCCGCATCCCCATTGCCATTATTACCAGCCGAAGTGTCAGGTTTGCTGAGGTCCAGAGGGGCTCCGAAGCCGCTGTTTCCCTCGTTCCTCCCCTCCCCCTCATTAGCCACCGCGGCCCCCTCGAACTGATAATCACCGCCTCCAAAACCCCCATTCCCAGAATGTCCGTAATTCAGGCCATCCTGAGGCAAATCAGCATTGAGCCTGTCAGCAACCATAGCCTTGGCGTACTCAACGAAGATATTAGCCTTGACTCCCTCCATCTTCTCCACATCACCTCCACCGAACCCATTGACAACTGGCAGACCAGAGAATATGGAGTTCAAGGGGTTGAAGGCCAGCATCGGGTTGAATCCGTTGTTGATGGACATCGGGGTCAGCGTTCCCAACTGGGGCAGCATCCGGGGCCCCTGAGGGACGCTGACAGGAGCTGCCTCGGGCTTTGGTGCCACTGGCCTTCGCTTGGGTCCCCTCCTCGTTCCATAAACGTCGATGATGGGCAGGGGGTTGGGCGTGCCGTCTGCGTTGAGCACCATCGCTGCCTGGTGATTGTACTTCCTCAGGTGCAGCTTCAATGAGTGACAGTACTTGGTGGCGTACGAGCAGTTGGCGCATCTGTACTGGTAGACGTTGGAGTGAGACTTCAAGTGGCTGTTGAGCATGGACTTGTTGACGCAGGAGTACGAGCACTTGTCGCACTTGAAGGGCTTCGACTTGAAGTGATTGCGAATGTGGTACTCGAGGTGGTGCTTGAACTCGGTGACGAAGGGACACCTGGGGCAGGTCAGGAGCCTCTCGGCCTTGATGTGGATTCGAGAGTGCTCCCAGAAGGCGAGCTTCGTCACAGCTAGGAAGCTGCAGTGCTTGCAGCGGAAGGTCTTCACTTTCCCTTGGGAGTTGACTCGAGGTGTGCGAACACCGGGCTCGTCGATGTCCTCGGAGTCGTGCTCGGAGCGCCCGGAACCCGATGATGTCGATGCCCGATTGATGTCGTCCATTGGACTCAGCTGGGGATTCGCCGAGGGGGAGAGCTGGGGGAAGAGCGAGTGCGCGAAGTCTGGGGTGTCAGTGCTCGTGCAGTGGCCTGTCAGGTGGTCACGAAGCTGTAATCTGGAGGGGGAGAAACGTATGTCAGTTTTTAGAAGATTGGGGCAGTCGCAGTGGCGAATTCTTTCGTGGTTATAGTGGATGGACTTGGCGGGGATGGGGTGACTGGATGCAGAGGAGAATCCACAGAAGTGTCAGCTCTTCTGTTGCTAGTTTTCATTGGATTATTTCCTCTCATTAATGGAGTATTCAATTGTACTTGAGTCGTCCCTGATGCTATGAGAAAGGAAAAACTAATCGAAAGTGCTCGATGAAAGTTCTATTTTCACGACTGAATTTATTTTCATATTGAGTCACAAATGTCTTCTCGAAGTATCAGTAATTAAGTGGGAGCTACAGCCATCTGTACTTTCTTTCAACATTTCGGTGGAATAAATTTTCTGAATTCGAAAAATATATTCGTATCAAATATTTCTAGGTAATCATTCTATTTTTCCGCAGTTTCTGGGCTATTCCTCCAGGCAATTATCTATCACTTTTCGTTGATTAATTTTAATTTTGAGATTAGAAAAATACCTTATAATTGATAATAATCTTCATCGATATTTCTGTAATTGAATGGAGTAAAAAATACTGAACAACTTGTTTCATATTTTTGAGAAGATGATGTCATCGCAGTAAAAGGAATTCTGAATCATGAAGAGTCAATAATTTTTAATCTGGAGGAGGAGAAACGTGTGTTTGTTTTTTAGAAGATTGGGGCAATCGCAGTGGCGAATTGTTTCGTGATTATAGTGGATGGACTTGGCGGGGATGGGGTGACTGGATGCAGAGGAGAATCCACAGAAGTATCAGCTCTTCTGTTGCTGATTAATTTACTGCCATCGGTTGTCAGTTTAATTGGAGTAATTGGGGTGATTCTTACCTGTTTTCCGCTGCGAACTGACAGACAGGGCATTGCAGATTCTCCTGACCCCCCTCGGACGCATCACTTCCAGCATTCGTGCCTTCAACGTCCATAGGCTGCTGCAGTCCAGAGGGACCTGCAAGATCGTCCATTCCGGGTAGTCTGGAGAAGTCCAGGGGTGATGGACTGCTTTTGAAGCCACTCTGGGGGCTGTAATCGTAGCTGCAGCCCGGCATCGGCTGGGAATCACCGGATCCTACGCTCCCTGGTGAGAGGCTGCTGGTGGCAGTGAAAGAGGATCTCACACTTTTTGGAGAACCCGAGAATGTGTAGTGACCTGAGGAGGCCCCTGAGTCGTTGTTCTTGTCGCTGAGTGAGACTTCCTTTTTGGAAAAATTAAATGATCAATTAAACTTAAATTATTTAATTAAATGATTAATCGAGTGAAAATCAAAGTCGAATTATTATTCCGAATAATGCTCCAGGTGAAAACTAAATAATTGATAAAATAAAATACTCAATGCAATCAAATCAATTTCTCAATTGATGATTAATTTAATACTTGACAATTGTAGATTAATATTAACGAATTGACAAGTTCAAAATTTACTAATAATTAATAATTAATCAATTATTTTAAAATAATAAATATTATTTTAACAAATTATTTTATATATTAAAAATAAATTATTAATAATAAATCATTTTTTATGATTATTAATAATTTACTTTAATAAAAATGAAAGTTTTTGTGACAAAAATAAAAATGAGAGGCCGACATTTTGCCGACACCCCAGTCCAAGGGGGAGAAACCCATTGGCGGGGACTGGAGGCAAAAAAAAAAGAATGGAATGCGTAGGAGAGACGGATTTTTATGCTGAAAGGGGGAATTGAGCTGGGGCGGAATTACTCACCGCTATTCTATCCGTGATGCCCCAAACGGGCGGGGTTGGCGAATGGAGGGAATGATTATCCTCCATTAGACCCGGCTGCTGCAGCTCCGCCGACGCCCAGCTTCCGTGCATTTTTTAACTCTCCTTGCAATTCCTGCAAACATAAATCGCCCCGCGTTAATGCAACAATTTTAATAATCGGGGAGGTGACGAGAAAAGTTGTGAACAGTGTTTCTGCAGCTGAAGAGCGACCACTGGAAAGAAATTGAGGCAAACGGATCTGCCGGTCATTTCTGCAAACAATCGATATTGAATTTCTCTTCATTCACAAAGGAATGTATTCCTTCGTTTTTGTATTTTTTTCTTTCACATTCGAAGCCGTAAAATCCAAGGGATATCCCTTCAGAAGCGTATGCAGATGTTCTTCATTTTTTTCCCCCGGGTGAGCCCAAAAAAGGGTTTCCTATTATTCAAACTCGCCCATTGTCACCGAACAAGATTTATTCTCGAAAAATCGTCAAAAAAATCGAATATTTTTTACTCAATTTTCCCCTCTTTCGCGTGTTTGCATTCAAATTTTCTCGAGACGTTCCGGTAGCGAGAGAAGGAAAGCAAAAAGGGGTGGACAGTGTCGCCGAGGGTTCACGGAAGTGAAAGAATGAGAAGAAGAATCAAAAAAGGCCCTTTCCCCTCGGCCTTCTTCAGAAAACTCCGGGCCACTCAAAGAGGATTCATTTATTCAAGTGGAGCAGGGCCCCATTATATTTTACCTCGCCCCCGACCTCAGGACCCCCGGCGAAAATTCACCCCTCACTCTGTCCTCCTCTTTCCCTCAAAATCCCCTTCACTCCGCAAAATATGTCGACCCATTGTTCCTCGGGGCTTAAAATCTGCGTAGAGGTCGTAAATAACGAGATCGAAAGCCTGGTGTGACTTTTCTTACCTCTCTTGACGCATTCATACCCACATTTCTGACGTCTTTACCCAGAAGTTGGGTAGACAAGGGTATTTATGCATGCCAAAAGTCATTTTTGAGATAAACAACCCTTGAGGGCTTTAAATTATTCTCCCCAAGTCACGTAGACGCGCGAACAATTTTTCGGAAGATTTTCATTTTGTCGTGAATAAAATTCGTCTAATGATCGACTGCAATTAAACTCAGTTTTAAATCCAATGGGGATTTAATTAAATTAAAAACTGATTTCATTCAACGGCTTTTAAAAATACATTTTCAATTATTTCCTCTCGAAATAACGCTTCACGCGATTCTCCATCGTTACAATCGCAAAATTGTCCCTCATGTATAACCGCGGACTATTTACCTTTCCCAACGCTTCAAAATTCTCGGAAAATGAGAAAATATTTTCCCAAACCGCAAAATCAATTTTCCCTCTCGACCAAAATAAAAGAATTGAATCAATGAAAATCCTCAGACCCCGATGAATCCATAAACAAACCCATCACGAACTAAAACTGATAAAAGAACCTGGCGAAAACAGATCGATCGGTGTCCTACAACAAACCCCCCCCTCCCCCCCAGAAATGATGGGAAATAAAGAATAAATTTCTCTCCACGCAGTATCAATCGAAAATAAATTCCCTCGTCTCCTGTTTTTACGTTCAACTACAAAAGGGGCGGAAAAAATACCCCGGGAGAGAGGGGCGGAGGGGGGAGAGCTTCTCTGAGTGCTCGAGAATTTATCTCCTTCTATTTTTTTTTGTTCCCGCTCGAATCTCCTGCTCTCCCGTTCGGATAATGATAATCACTCTCCATATAGGAAATGCCCCTCACGATTAACGATCGATCGATTCATCCCCTTTTACTCTAGTCCCCCTTTTTTTTCATTCGTCTCCACCCACTCACGGGACACGCGTGAAAGGCATTGGACGCTCCGATAAATATCTTCCCCTGTCGTGATGGCTCTCGGCTATTTTTTTCTTTCCACCATTTTTTATTCGTTGAAAATCATTGATCGGTACAATTCTGGGAATTTTTTTCCCTCGGTTTTATGAGAAAAGTCGGTGGATACGATGTTTTTAATTAATTGCTTGGTTAATTTTTGGGTGAATTACTCCATTGAACCGATTTTTCGAGGATTTCAAACGATTATAATGGGGTTTCTTGCCTAGATCTAGTGAAAATAATTGATCGGGACAATTCTGAGGATTTTTTTTCCTCGTTTTTATGAGAAAAGTTGGTGGATAAAATTTTTAATTGATTGCCTGATTGATTCTTGGATTTAATTGTTCGATTCAACCGATTTTTGAGGGATTTCGATGGAATAAAATTAGATTCGTTATCGCAAACTCAATTTTAGGGCCAGAGTAATTATATTCTAACACTTCGAGAATGTTTTCGTTATCCGAAAATGAAAGGAGACTGATATTCAGTCTGAAAACAACAACAAATCGCTGGAAAAAAAATTCAAAGAATAAAGAGTAAATACATCGGAGCCACTTGCCGCAAAACCTCGCTATCACAAATTTTCGGACTAGCCTCTCGTGATACGTGGCACAAAAACAGGATAAAGGGACGAGGAATAAGAATAAAAATAATGAGATTTCCCGGAACCATCGAAGAATTGCCGAGTGAAGCTACCGAAATCGAAAGAATAAAATCACGAAAAAATGCATGAAATAACGATCTTGTTATTCAACTTTCCATTATAGAAAAAAATGTTAAAAATAACTCAAAGAAACTGCAATTTGAAGGGAAAAGAACCCCATAACTCCTTCAAATTAAAAAGAACTTAAAACCAGCATTTTCTCACCTCAAATTCCTCGAATCGGAATCCGACGATAAAAATCGCACTCCAAAATTTTAAAAATCAACTTCTCACTGTTACAACTTCGCATAACACATGTGAATTCGATTGTTGATCGCAGTGTCACTGACTAAACACAAGTGCTTCAGCGAAAGAAAAGGAAAACTTGGAGATTTTTAAAGGAGACTCGCAGTGAACGTGCATTCCCTTGGATGTCCGTGATCGACTGACGAAAAATGTCTCGGTGTCGCAGAAGTGGCGTACCGGCTTATTTGTAGATTTTCGGGGCAGCCACCCTCCTGCCCCCCGCCACAAGGGGTCTCATCGGACCAATCGGAGGAGCCCTAGGCATGGATTCATAGGGTTTTCGCTAACCGGTCAACCCCCACCACGAGTTGCGGGCTTCCCCACCCTTCGCTCGATGGACGCATTTTCCTTTCATTCGGTTTCACGATTTTTCTTCTCTTTTTGCTCGATCAAGGGGGGATGTTGTGTCTCTATTGCTTCGAGTTGAGGTCCTCGGCGCTCCGCGTGGTCAGTCCGAACTGTTTGTTTGTGTCTTTGTCGTCTGCGTTTCATTAAATCCTTTGGTTTGTTTGGGATGAGAAGTTTTCGATGAGTGAATGTTTGGATCATTTTTAGGGGGAATTATTCCAGGGGAAAATTTCAAGGGACATTTCCAGGAGGAGAATCACTCTGCAGAACATGTCTTCTGGTGGTTTTTCATGAAATTCATCACCTCGGGGATAAATGATGAGTAAAAGAGATTAGAGTGGAGGACGGTGGGGTAGAGATGAGGGGGGATCAGGTACTCTTGCGCAAGTGATACGTTTCGATCGGGTCAGACCGCACTTTCAAGACCAAAGCAGTAATTTCAAAATGAAAAGAATATAGTTGAATTTGGTTGAATTGAATTAAAATTGTTGCATCCATCTATTAATTCATTTAAGGAACTGGGGAAAATTGAGGATAAGACTCTCATGAATGGAGACACCATTCACCGATGAATAATGTGAAATTTCGCTTGCTCTAGAATATTGTGGGGGGAAAACAAAGGGAAATAGATTGTATCTGACTTTGCTCTCAGCCACTCTTTTTTGTGAAGGGGGAGAATGCCAAAAACTACTCTCGTTTTCTCGTTTCGAGGAAGCCCAGCCAGTACCATTGCCCTCAACCCTCCAGACAATCTCGGGGGCTTTTTTGATGGTCCGTCTCCCATTCTCGATACGACACATTTTCTCCACTTTCATTTCTCCAACTGCGCAGAGAAAAAATACTTCTCGAATTGAGAATATTGCTCCTCCATTCAACAACATTTTTTATCTCTCCGAGAACTCTATAAGATTGCAAGTTGCAAATGGTATCATTATGACAACAAGTAAATTTTACCATGAATAAAAAAGTCAAGCCGTTGTGCCCCAGCACTTTCCAAAATCCAGGCTAAAAACGTTTGAGTTGGTAAAATAATTCTTTCAAAATTAATATGAAACCCCTGATCTCATGATGAAGCTCTCTTTCATTCAGAATTTTCATTTTTGTTAACAATTTTCAATAAATTTTCAACATAATCCAAATTTTTTGCTCTCATAAAATCCAAAAATTTGACAAAGGTCCCCAATTTTTTCACCCCTTCAAAATATTCTCCCAATGCCCCCGGCTACAGGTGCAGTAAAACCTCCATTTCCCCTCGGAGGATTAAAGAAGGGAAAAAAATTGGAGGGAAAAAAATGTCTTCATCAAAAAAATTGTCCCTCAACCCTTTATCCCTCTCCTAATCCCTCAGAATGTTGGGGACCATGACCCGGTGAGGGAGAGGTGCTGGCTACCTTCCTCCAAAATCTCTTTATGACCGGGCGACAGTTACGAAGTATTAGAAACGCAACGCGGTTAACTGTTTTCGTTCATACCCCGGCGCATTTTCCACCTTCTGGAAAACCAATTGCCAGTTGCCTGTCGGCCGGACACTCCCCGAGCGTTGCAACCCAGCCGCTGCCCGAAAAACCCCTTCTCCCGGTTTTATTGCCACCCTGAGGTACCTTCCCTCGACACTGTAAAATATTTGAGAGGATTTTATCCGTAACCAAGCCAGTGTCTCTGTTATGGCCCTACACCGTATTTCCTTAAACTCTAAATCGTTTTGGATTAGGGGATTTCAATGGGGGCTGTAAATAACCGTCTTAAAAATTGGGAACATCTTTTACATATCATCTTTCAATAACTTCTAGAATTTTTCAGCCATTCAGTTTGGGTAAAGGGAGTCATGCGGGCCTCATTCTGTCCTCAACTTTCCCAGAAATCTTTCGCCAATACTTGACTTTACGAGTTTACCTTCCCGGCGAGCCTCCAGGGGGGTTCGTAATTGCATGCACAATTCTAGGTGAACGAGGAAAAAACCGCAGGGAGGTTGACAGCCTCAGGTAGAGCAGCTACCTCATTTTTCCAAAATTTGCATCAGCCAGCTGTTACGCAAATATCTAAAAATATTCCCAACTCTCGGCTCAATTTTTTGCAAAAGTTTTCCCTTCATTCTAGAATGCGGACACTCCCTTCGGCCATAAATAACAACCAAACGGTTTTTGTTTAAGTTTTTGCGTTAAGCCAGGTCGCAAGGGATAACGGAGCGTCCAAGAAAAACCAGATGACCCCTGAAGAAATATGAAATACGGTTGAAATCCCTTTTACCTTCACCGATCCACATTTTCAAAACATCTCCATCCTTTTCACCCAGCGTCTACTCATTGCCAAGGTCAGTGAATATTTTCTGGTTAATTTATGATTTTTTTATTGGCCCACTGGGTCGACTTTCGACTTTCGCAAACTCTTGTAAATATTCCGACAAAAGTAGTCGAGCCACATGATGTGTCGCGCCCCTATTTTCATCAATTTCAGAGCATCATTCTTACGTCAGAACATGATAGCATCGAAGATTCCACGAGAGAGCCGGGGGAATCCCATTAAAAAAATTCATTCCATCGAGTGAAAAGTTTTTCTCTTCACTTTGCGATTGAATTTCTCCGCCTTCGCAATGACACCACTTGCCACCTTCAATCTCATCAAGTCGTCGAGTAAGGGGAATCGCCATCGAATTAAGAACACTATTTACCTTCATGCTGTCACTCATTCCAACCAGATCCACTTGCCAACTCCATCATGACGATATTCAAAACGTTAATTGTATTATCATTGGAGAGAATGAAAAATTAAGGCGTTGTATATTCCGCCTTTGTGAATAACTAATTCCAAAATAAAAGCAGCAACATTTGCTCCATTAATTCCTCGAAGTTTACCTCTCCAGGTACAGTGGAGTGGGTGGTACCCCCTAGCCGGCTAATTCAAAAAGGGTAGTGGGTGGAGTAGTTACCGAAGTCACCATAAACTGTGACAATTACGTTATCCCATACTGGGAAGTCAGTAGTTGGGAAAATGCCCGAATGTTTATGGAGTCTAACCCCGTCCAGGTTTTAACTCTCGGGTTTTTCGCACAACAATGTGTGGATTAAAGAAAACTGGAGAGACACTATGACTTTGTTTCTTCACAAATTTTTACGACTGACGCCCACCCCGTGATGCCTCAAGCGCCAACAATAAATGGCGAAGGAGGATGAGGGGGCTAATCCTGGTCGAATAAAATTTTCAAAAGCCATTTCGCTGGAAACTTGGGCTAGATTTGTGATCGCCGGGGTCATTTTGACTTCAGAATTTTGGTTTTCTTCTGACGGCCAGACACGTGGCCATTCTCCATAATTGGGGAACAATGGATGCTCACAGTACATGGGAAATTCGAGCTATTAAGTGATTTATGCTTCATTTTTCTGGGTAGTTTCAAATATTTTAGAAATTGCACCGAGTTTTAGAATTTATTCTATTTTATGCTCATGTATTTCGGTATTACATGTCGACTAACTGAAGTAAATATTACACAGTTAAATCGGATTGATCATTGCCTTGAATTTTCACTCAATTCCTACTAGAAAAAAGTCTGAAATTCGGAGAACTGCAGAAAAAATCATCTCGACAGCTCCACAGAGTCCGATTTTTGCCCTCTCACTCGAGAAAAAAAGGGTACAACCAACAGCTGTTTAAACCTCCACCCTTCCACCTACGCCGTTACTTCTGCCCGGTTATTCGTTCAGGTACAGCAGCAGTACGGAGATCCCTCCCGGCTGTGGTACGTCAAAGAATTCATCTCTCTTTCCCCATCCATTTGCATCGTCTCTCCCCAAAATTGGAAAAAGGGGAGAAAAACGTGATAAAAGGGTTGGTAAAATTTTTCCGAATGAAGAGCACACTTCCCTGGGCACGTGCTGTCCTACCAATCTGCGCGAATAAATAGAAATGGAAGGATATCGTCAGGATATCGAATGGAAGAATACATTCAACCCCTTTCGTTCAATCGCCTTTCCCCTGTTATTCTTTCGTCAGTCTTGTAAAGAACAAAACTATTTTCGTTCCTGCGAGAGGTTTTATTTACTTCGTTCGTAAAAATAAAGTATTTATTTTCTCAGAGACTAAAAATACAAGCCTTCATGAAGTAGACGATTTTTTAAATCAAAAATAGAACCATCTCACGAAGTGAATGAATTCATCATCAATTTTTTTCGTGAAATTAATCATATTCGTGAGGGCTTTTAAGAGCAAATAGAAAAAACCTCCGATTTTTTTGTTTTTTCTTTAACTGAAAGAGTCAAAGATAAATAAAAAAAATCACAGTGCATTCCCGCTGCGAGACAAAGTCGTTACGTTCGCGTCAATCGATGAAAAAGCTTCCGTTTAGCGGAAGAGCACACATACGCACGGCTCCCCCCGAGAATTCCTATAGAAAAAAAATAGAAGGAAGGAAAAAAATTGGGGAAAACGAGGGATCGAGGAGTAAAAAAAACGTATGGTCCATTCGGTGGACGGCCGTTTGTCCACGGGAGAAGAGAGGAGAGATGAGAAACGTGGGCCTGGGATGTGGTTCGTGCCCGTTAATGGCGCCCTATGGAGCCACGAAGCTGCAAGGACAAACACAACTGACAGCTGACCCAGGCTCGTGGCCAGATTGACCGATACTTATGGTTCATCTGCTGATATATCCTTCCAGTATTTTTTTACGCTCTTCACGTATCCAAAGCGTGAAATACCAATGTGAAAAAGAGAAAATTTTTTTACATAATTTAATTGATTATGCCAAAGTGAAGAATCTTTTTCAACGATCAATTTCTTTTTATCTTCACACCTAATTATTTAGATTTTAATATTCAATTGCATTTGTTGATACGGCATATCTTTTCATATTTCTTTTGACTGGTGTTTTTTTTATTATGTAAATCTGTTGATCATACAGTTTTGATTGAATCGGAAGTCTTTCGTCGGAAAAAAATTAGAAATGAGCGAATGGAAAGGGATACTTTTTTACGCTTTGAGATCACTTGTTGCTGCATTTTTTATCCCAATTTTTTTCATTCCTCCACTTGCACCGAAGGATCGTAAGGTGACTAGTTTTTTTCCCAATTTTTTTCCGCGTTTTTTTCTCCAGCGTTTTTTACCGGATCAAAATATATCGGAGGGTAAATCTCGGTCTCCGCAGGCGCCCCACGCTCGTCTCTCCCTCTCTTTTTACTCCAAACGTTCTCCCCCTACCAATGCACGGGGGTTGGCTCGTGGAGCGCGTGCGGCGCACGACTGCACTTAAGTCGTAAAAAAATTGACCCCTGAAATTTCCCGTGATTTTCACTTGTGTAACGTACCGTTCTGGATCGTAAATCCATTCTGAGTTTAAAACCTCAGTTTCACACCTCAATTTTTGGGATTGTTGTTGCTGAAAACAAATTAGGGTCTTTGTGAAGTTTTAAAAAATTGTAAAACGTATGAATTGGGTAGTGAAATGGTGGAATGAGATAAGTCAATTCCACTGTAGGTCAGTCGTTGATGAATATCTTGGGATCCAATGGAGCTGGCGAAATTTTCATAGGAAACTTTTTTCAGCTCTCGTTGTCGCACATCAGTTGACGTAAAAAATGAGCCAATTTCGCATCTAAATGAGTTAAATATTTCGGAATACAAGACAGATGGCACAATTTCCATAAGAACCTTTTTTGCAGCTCTCAATTTCCTCTACGGAAAAGGTCTTCATGAAAATTCTTCCAACTCCCTCAGATTCCGAGATATTCAACAAAAAGTCGCACTTTGATTCTCAGTGACAATGAGCCATTTTCACGTCTACATCAATCCCCAGTGAATACCTTAAAATTCAAGGGAGATGGGAAAATTGTTGATAGTACTTTCTTTGCAGCTTTCATTCCTCTCTACAAAGAATATCCTCATGAAATTCCTCCATCTCCCCCAGATCCCGAGATATTCATCGAAAACTCGAGAAAAGTGACACGAAATTTAAATGAACCGATCTCGTTGCGCCCCGCAATCCAGAGACAATACTTTGGAAGCCAAGAGCCGCCTCCCACTACGCACGACCGTAACTCGCCGCTCATAATAAACACACGCGGAGATCGTTAGACGGGTGTCAGACGTCCGTGTGTATTTTGTCGGGATATTTTTCAGAAGTCACTTTCCCCCATTACCAATTTTTTTCATCCAAAAAAAGAATGCCCGGTCCCCAGAACCCTCTCGCCTCTCCGAAAATCCTGAAAATCCCTCGAGAACATGAAGGAACCCATTTATTACATGTCTTCAACTCCAGCATCAGCCGTAATTAGTAACACATTTGGATGAAAAAAAATCGGTAATTTGGGGAATTGGTTGCATAAATTTCCAGAAGACTCGAGACACTTTTCGTTATTGTGAATCCCCCGGGCGGTCAGTGCGATGAGTCATGGTCTAGTGCACAGCCCAAATCCTTCATTTCTTTCCCCCAAGCCTCCTCTGCCCACTTTCCAAAAACCCGATGCTGACCAATGGAGGGAAATTTACAAGTGCATTGTTTTTATTCTGGACTCTCCGGGATTTACCCGGCAATAAACATATTTCAGCTGAGACTTATTGATTTACAACAATAATCATTTGTTGAAACTATCAAAATTGGTGACGAAAATAATATAAACAATTTTCATTCCAAAAATTGTCTCTCCCAGATTCTCCCATTTATAAAAATGATTGAATATTTGATGACATATGTAATGCATCCGCTGAAATTCCCTTTCAATCCGCCGGCACTCCCCTCCAGTATTCGAGAATAATTTCAATGAACAATTTCAATTATCGATTCGAAAGAGCTTTCTCAGAGAAATATCCATCGACGTCCCTTAAATTAATGCCAAATGTCCGTCGAGAATCTCCAGGGGTGAGAAAATCCCCGATTTACCCCAAATGAAAGGAAAAAAAAGCTGAAACTAAACACTAACCCAGGATTTTTCACGAGATTCAATAACAGAAATATCTCACGGGGTTCAGAGACACACATTCTGCCAGCAACTGGACAATGGCCAGTGGTCACATGCTTCATAGAGGAATCGTGCATTCGCGTATGTGTAACACAGTAAGAAAAAGTAACTATAAATCTTGTTATTGTCCAGTGCCAATGTTTAGTTGCCCGCATATTAACCCTGGGGTGCAGAGGCCACGCACCCGGCATTGTTCAAAGACTGACCCCTCTCGATGACAACGTGACCCCTGAGTATTTTCCAATTCAACGGGGGGGGCAAGGATACTTTTTCAATTGGGGGGGAGTATTGCTGCTCTGTATTTATCAGGTTGCTGTCGGAGTGAAAAACTGACCAATTCGATCCAACACGACTGCATCAAGGCTTACTGAATATGGCCACCGTTGCAAACGTACTTTATGAGGTTCGTTATGGCTCGATTTTACGTCTACTCGAGAGGGGAAAAACGGGCGAAACATCTTTTGAAATTGATCGAATAAAAAGACTGGCGACAATAAACTCAATTTTCTGGGGACTTTTTGCTTTGTGACAAATTTCTTTTGCTTACGGAAGTAAATTTTGTTGCGTGAGAGTTCTCGACTCCAATTTTTTTTGGGGCGCGACTGAAAATAGTCGGAACGGAAAGAATCTGATGCGTAGAAAAAATAACCGTTTGTATGTGTGTGGATGTGGGCATGACTCTAGTACTTGAATTTTTTTACACTCGAGGATTACTGTAGCCTAGTTCGTGCATGATGAAATTGGCAGCTTGAAGGCTCACGCGTCGATTGAGATGAACTTCGTGACTTGAGGTTTTGTGGATATTCTCGAATATCCGCATCCTATTCTGTGATAAAATATAATCATTCCAAAACGATCAAAACCCGCAAAGTGAACAGATATTCATAACATCAATGAATTAAAAAAATTATTCCACAAATCAAATTGGATATTACTCCCAAAAAATAAAAATTCCATTAGAAAAAACCTCAACGTAATATTCTATTAATGATGACAATTCAATGACTCGCCGAAACTCCTCAAAAAAAATAATAGCAGCACTTGATGGCTAAACGAACCGCATTTCGATAATACCGGATTGGTGGAATCACCGAAGAGGAAAACACGCTGAAATCCGATTTTACAGAACGAAACGAAAGCCTGCATTCTGATCATTCTCATTTATACATTTTTTTCTTTTTTTGTATCGGTTCGAGCGAGGGGGCACACGTCTTTCACGGTCAGGGCGGAGCAATGAAGAGCGCTTGCGTGTGTGCACCCCAAGCGGTAGCCCACGATGTCTCTCGAGGGGGAGAGGAAAATATCCCTCGTGGCACGCGTTAATTCCGGCCACTTTTTAAACCTCTCTTTTTTTCCTTTTTCAATTTTTTTCTTCTGCCTCATCCCCCCCTCGATTTTTTTCTACCGTTTTTGTGTCCACCTTGACCCACTGTCGACATTCGATACCGTCGGCTCAAGAGCACGTGAAGACTTCCTGCTTAAATGTTCATTTCCTAAAAAAAATATATAAATAGAGAAATGCATTTGAGAATTCCAATCGCCCAGCGGAAAAAATCGTACCAACATTCCGCCCCCACTTCACCCCTGAAGTCGTTAAAATTGATTTATTTTTTCATTTCGCAAAATCACGGACTTTTGGGTTTTCACGAACGGCTGCTCAAACGTTCTCAAATGGCCGTGCGCACAATGGAAATCGGGGCCCGTTAAAGAACACATTTTAATGCACTGCTGTTCCCTGTACCCCGCACAATGGACCAAGTAACGACAGAAACCGGGGGAGAATAAAAAAAACGAAAAAAATAGGACAGTTGGACAAAAAAATCGATGACACACGTTTTCGAGATTGTTGGGCTTTTTTTCGGGGTTGAAAATGTAGGTACGAGTATTCTTTACCGATCTACCGCATCTCTTTATACTCTAAACGCCCGGAAATGCGTGGGCCTTTTCAGGGGGGAGAAATATCCTGATTCATTCGTTTGAGATGTAAATCCGTATTGAGATGAATTCCTGACACTGATGGATGACAATAAAACTCAGAAGAGATTTTTTTTCATTGAGTATTCATCACCAAGACAAATTTCATAACATTTGGATGACATCGAGTTGAATTCTTATTTATTTTCGGTTAAAATCGATCAATGAGTCCGAAGACAATTTGTTCTCTTCGAGAAGTCGACGAGATTGACAGTTACAAGTGGTGTCATAAAAAAGACAGAGAAATTTCATCCAGAATTACAATTATAATTCTCCTTTGTTGATTTGTTAAACAAACAGTGAATGAAAATTAATTTTTTTAAGTATGGAGAGAGGAATGGGAAAAATGTTTTCGTTATCATTGAGTTATTTCCACTTTAGAACGACCTGTTGACGTTTTAAAGTGACTCTCGACATCCCCCAACCCTTTAAACCCTTTAACTCACGTGCTGGGGTGACGAAAGGAGCGGGCCGAGCCCCATTGGCGGTTTAAAACCCGTTAACCACGCCTTGCGAGGATAAACGTCAACCTGTTTTCATCGAGGGGAGTTTTTTCTCCACGGGTTTTTTAGATATCTCCATTGATACACAGCTCGCGTTACACACCCATTACACCACTTCAACATAAAAAAAAGGGGAGTCGACCTGTTGAAGGAAGGGGATTTTTTTGCCAGTTTTTTTTTCATCGGTTCTAGGCCTATCTTTATTGACTACCCATATAGTGACGTGCCCCTCTTTCCCATATTAAATAAAAGCGAAAAAATGGCCTCTATCAGTGCACCTACCTGTTACACAATGTGAAAAAAATAAAAAACTATTTTCTTTCTGTGGCGAAAAAATAATCCCAAGTCATCTGACAAAAACTTTTCAAATCGAAAACTCAGTCAAATGTTTCCAGGATATTCAAATAAAAATAATGCTCCAGACGTGGAAAGAAATACAAGAAAAATCGTGGCACCTCCCTAAAATTCAGAAAAACCCGGCCATCAGTTGGCGAAATTCTCGCAAAAAATTTTCTTTCATTCAACACGAGTGCAATAAACTTTTTACACCTCTGTGTCTCCTCTTCCTCGACCCAAAAATAATCCTCACCATTCGTTTCCACTTTCTCAATACTCTCTAAACCATTAACGAGTTTTTCCTCTCCTCCTCCCGCCGCCCAATGGCCCAAAGAAGAATGTCCTCAACTTTTATAACGAAAAATCCTTGAGACAGAAAAAACCGCACTGTCTCGGATTGGGGAACTACCGGATTTTATTGCAACCCAGACGCACTGTGAGGCCTATAAAACGATAAAATGGAAGGATTGGGGTGTCGAAGGGTAGCGCTGGCAACACTTGGTCCGAGGGTCGACTTCAGGTACTCGTGCTAATCTCCCCCCTATTCTTTCCATTCTTTTTTCTACCGCATAAGAAAATTCTTTTCACCACTTTTACCCCTCCACAGGAGCCCCTTCCCCCTCCCCCAACCCGGCTGCCACTCTACCACCAATATAAAACTACCGATCAATTAAGGAGCATGGGGGTAAAATGGTTGTGGAGGGCAAAAAATTGTTAATCCCTTTGTAATGCCGCAACCCTTTTCTTCGAAGTTTTATTGGGGGGAGATTAGACCTGGTCAAGTGCAAGCGACAATCGGTCATTTCTTTTGTCACATACGGTAGGAAGAACAAAAAGAGAAAAGTTTTATTGCAGGTTTAATCCTCCCGGTTTCTCCCTGAAACCCGGATTAAAATGCATGTAATGAATATTTTTCCCTGGCGAATGTTTTTCAGGAAAATTCAATGTCTCGAGGGTGAGAATTCCTGGGTTTTTATGAGGTGGCATTGTCTGTGGGCATCTGCCTGGCGGTAATAAAAATATTCAGAGAGGATTTTGGTCAAATTTTGTGAATAATGAATGGTAGGTAATTTCGATGAAATGTTTATCTAAATTTTTTCGAGAGGGTGGAGAAGTTTCATTTTTATCTTGAAAAATATGAGTTCGTGTATTTTCCATCAGAGAAATTTCGTCCTCCCTATAGTGTGTTTATTATACTATTCCACTGTTTCATTTACCGACATTCGTTCGCAATTGATGAAGTAAAAATATCCATCCCTTTTTCTCCCGGAGAATTATACCATTTGGAACAGACGGACGAGATTAAAAGAGGGGTATTTTAGGATACTACATAAAAATTTCTTCTAGAAAAACAGGAGAGAGTGGAGGGGTGCAAAAAAGGGGGAGCAAGGGCTGGAAATGAAACGAAAATGGGAAGAGGGTGGCCATCGGTTTCCGTACACCCTCGAATTGTTCGTTACCCACAGACGCGTGGGAGTTCCACCCCTTGTCAAATCGGAAATCTGCCGTCTGGTCAGGTTTGAGGGAATGGCTGGTGCTGCGGCATCATGAAAATTGACAATTTCTGATATGAATAAACAGAAGCTGTGACTCAACATTCCAAATGAAGATTTAATTTTCAAGTTGGTGCTGAAAACACGAGATGACAATGTTCTAAGCAGGAATTAGATTGATGAGATGAACAACAGATTAATTGAATTACCGCGTGAACCTGTGGCCCGAGTGTCACATTTAGGATTTTCAAAAGTATTTGGAAAAAGTGAAAAATGAAAAAAAAAATTTTTCACCTGGAGCCAAGGGTCAGACCTTGGATTTTTTCAGGGGGAAAGTTGACTTTCACCAAACTCGAATTTTTTCGCCGAGTGAACGTTGATTCCGATAATTCAGGCGACGGGCTATCCAGAACTCTTAAAAGTATTCGGAAAAAGTGAAAAATGAAAAATTTTTTTTTTCACCTGGCGCCAAGGGTCAGACCTTGGATTTTTTCAGGGGGAAAATCGACTTTCGGTCATGTGTCGGTAAAGCAGACTCATTCGTCAAATTTTCCGCCGACATCTCCCGGAAATTCCCCGAACTCTCGTCGTGAAAACGGCGCCTAACGCCCGTGCGGGTGCACCTTCAATCTCTACGGCATCACGTTAGGACGCTCAAGCAAAATGGCGGAGGTTAACAAAGTGCCGGCAGACCTCGGCGAGAACGATACGTTAGTCAACGAGAACAACGTAAGTATTTCACCAATTCAATTGCCCATCTCCGTCCCCAGATTTTATCCCCATTCTGACCGATCAGTCCCGCTGAGACATCAGTTCTCACCTTGGGAAATTGTCAATTTAGTTTTAACAATTCCCCCGAGACTAGTCGCCAATGCGTTCTCGCGGACATGCTCCCCAGCTCCGGAAAAAAAATAATTTTCGGAGAATAAAGAGTTGAAGTCTTGAAATTTTTGGGGCATTTGGTCGCGGGGGCTGAGGAATTTTGAGCGGTTGACTCGTGCATTGGTGGATGTGTTCCACGTAAATTGTCGCAAAATGGACGTCAATCTTTTTGGCGGGCACGTGGACGCTGGGAGAATTTAATTTTAAATTTTTCGTTCCTCGGAAATGCGAGTTAATGACGATAATCAATGCCAAAATTCAAGCATCAGTGGGATGTCCGTTATTTTCTGGAGTTTCCAGACGAAAATTCATTTCGGTAATTCGGTCATTGTCGTCATAACAACAGGAGATGGTCTACGTGATCTCGAGTATTTGCTCCGAAGAATTAATTAGATTTCGTTGGACCGCGAGAGAGAAAATCGGAGATTGATGGCGAGGATTTTTGGTTCGATGATGGTTTTTGGTCAAGGTTTCGGGATTTGGAGGAGATTGCGAACTTTTTCCAACGTTTTTTTTGGGGCGAGAAGGGGAAATTATTTTGTTTTTTCAGGACTTGAAGGTGTTCTCTGAAATCGGTCATTTACTGTCTTTGGTTTTATTATTTATTTTGTTGTTTCATTATTTTAAATTGAGCGATACTGATTCATTTGTCTCATGATTTTCCTTGAAATGTACTGGAGTTGGATTCGATTAAAAAGAGAATTGTGAAATTTGAAATTTCACTGCAAAATTTAAGGGAATTCTAAATTTTTGGGTAACAGGGAGACGAGAATTACTATTATAAATACTATTACTAGTATTATGTGAGAATTATTATTTTTTATCTCAATTTACTTCGATTTTAAATGAAAATATGAATATTCAGTCTCAAATTACACTGAATTTCCAATTAATTTCGTATTAAAAAGTATATTAATCTCAATTTTCCTAATTTCTGTTAATCTTCTTGGAATAATTGAATTGAAATTTAGTTTCTAGTGATTTTTTTCGAGATATTTGTGTACCAGAAATTTCAGTTAAAATTTTTTCAACAGCAACAAATATCAAATCACACTGAGAATTCAATAAAATTCTAAATTTTTGAGCAGCAGGGAAACAAAAATTTCCCAATTCCCTTCAATTTTCAACAAAACCATGAATATTCAGTAACAAATTGCACCGAATTTTCAATTATTTTCGTATTCAACAATAAATTGATTTAAACGTTCCTAATTTCTGTCAATTTTCATGAAATAGTCAAACTAAAATTCACACTTTCCAGTAATTCTTTCAAAGATTTTTTAATTTCAGTCCAGAATGTTTTAACAGTAACAAATACCCAATCACCCTAAAAATTCAATAAAATTCTAAATTTCTGAGCAGCAGGGAAACAAAAATTTCCCAATTCCCTTCAATTTTCAACAAAACCATGAATATTCAGTGACAAATTGCACCGAATTTCCAATTAATTTCGTATTCAACAATAAATTGATTAAAACGTTCCTAATTTCTGTTAATTTTCATGAAATAGTCAAACTAAAATTCACACTTTCCAGTAATTCTTTCAAAGATTTTTTAATTTCAGTCAAAAATGTCTTAACAGTAACAAATACCCAATCACCCTAAAAATTCAATAAAATTCTAAATTTCTGAGCAGCAGGGAAACAAAAATTTCCCAATTCCCTTCAATTTTCAACAAAACCATGAATATTCAGTGACAAATTGCACCGAATTTCCAATTAATTTCGTATTCAACAATAAATTGATTAAAACGTTCCTAATTTCTGTCAATTTTCATGAAATAGTCAAACTAAAATTCACACTTTCCAGTAATTCTTTCAAAGATTTTTTAATTTCAGTCAAAAATGTCTTAACAGTAACAAATACCCAATCACCCTAAAAATTCAATAAAATTCTAAATTTTTGAGCAGCAGGGAAACAAAAATTTCCCAATTCCCTTCAATTTTCAACAAAACCATGAATATTCAGTGACAAATTGCACCGAATTTCCAATTAATTTCGTATTCAACAATAAATTGATTTAAACGTTCCTAATTTCTGTCAATTTTCACGAAATAGCCAAACTAAAATTCACACTTTCCAGTAATTCTTTCAAAGATTTTTTAATTTCAGTCAAAAATGTCTTAACAGTAACAAATACCCAATCACCCTAAAAATTCAATAAAATTCTAAATTTTTGAGCAGCAGGGAAACAAAAATTTCCCAATTCCCTTCAATTTTCAACAAAACCATGAATATTCAGTGACAAATTGCACCGAATTTCCAATTAATTTCGTATTCAACAATAAATTGATTAAAACGTTCCTAATTTCTGTCAATTTTCATGAAATAGTCAAACTAAAATTCACACTTTCCAGTAATTCTTTCAAAGATTTTTTAATTTCAGTCCAAAATGTTTTAACAGTAACAAATATAAAATCACACTAAAAATTCAATGGAATTCTAAATTTTTGAGCAGCAGGGAAACACAAATTTCCCAATTCCCTTCAATTTTCAACAAAACCATGAATATTCAGTGACAAATTACACCGAATTTCCAATTAATTTCGTATTCAACAATAAATTGATTTAAACGTTCCTAATTTCTGTCAATTTTCATGAAATAGTCAAACTAAAATTCATACTTTCCAGTAATTCTTTCAAAGATTTTTTAATTTCAGTGAAAAATGTCTTAACAGTAATAAATACCCAATCACCCTAAAAATTCAATAAAATTCTAAATTTCTGAGCAGCAGGGAAACAAAAATTTCCCAATTCCCTTCAATTTTCAACAAACCCATGAATATCTAATCTCAAATTGCCCTAAATTTCCAATTAATTCCTCATTCCACAATAAATCACTCCAAACTTTCCGAATTTCTGTTGATTCTCCTCTAACAGTCAACCTAAAACTCCCACTTTCTATCGACGTTTCCCCAGAGATCCAAAATTCCCACCACGAAATCCTGCAATTTCAGTGAAACCCCAACCCGATAAAAACCTCCAAGCCCCCCCCCCCCTTCCCCCAAATTTCCAAAAAAAAATAGTAAAAACTTCCTCCAAAAAATGCTCACAACGACTTGAACTCCCCCAGCCGACAAAAATGGAAACCATGGAAGTAGGAGAATCGGCCCTTCCCCCGAAGGAGTTGCCGACCCCCGAGGCTCCCCTCATGAACAACAAAGTCCCAGTGGACGAGATGACCTCCCGAGACTACTACTTCGACTCGTACGCGCACTACGCGATCCACGAGGAGATGCTGAAGGACGAGGTGCGCACAATGACGTACCGAAACTCGATGTACCTCAACAAGCACCTGTTCAAGGACAAGATAGTCCTGGACATCGGCTGTGGCACAGGAATTCTCTCGATGTTTGCAGCGAAAGCAGGGGCTGCCCGAGTGATCGGTATCGAGTGCTCGAACATCGTGGAGTACGCCGAGAAGATCGTCGAGGCGAACCACTTGTCCCACGTGGTGACGATACTCAAGGGCAAGGTGGAGGAGGTGGTGCTGCCCCATGGGATCGAGAAGGTCGACATCATAATCTCGGAGTGGATGGGCTACTGCCTCTTCTACGAGTCCATGCTGGACACCGTCCTCTTCGCCAGGGACAAGTGGCTCAAGGAGAATGGAATGCTGTTCCCCGACAAGGCCACTCTCTACATCTGCGGCATCGAGGATCGCCAGTACAAGGACGAGAAGATCAACTGGTGGGACGACGTCTACGGCTTCGACATGAGCTCCATTCGCAAAGTAGCCATCAGTGAACCACTCGTCGACGTCGTCGATCCCAAACAGGTCGTCACTAATGCATGCCTCATCAAGGAAGTCGATCTCTACACTGTCACCAAAGCTGATCTTGAGTTTGCGTCCCCATTCACTCTACAAGTGCGCAGGAATGACTACGTGCAGGCTCTAGTTACGTTCTTCAATATCGAATTCACCAAGTGCCACAAGCGAATTGGCTTCAGCACTGCTCCTGAGGTATATTTTTTTTATCTAGGGGACGGTGGGGCAAAATGAAACACGGGGCAAAATGAAACAGCAAGAAAATCTTGTGATCTAAGGGAGATAGAACGATTTTCATGGGAACCTTTTTTGTAGAGAATTTTACAAGCTACAAAAAAGGTCCTCTTCAAAAATGTCCTATCTCCTTTAGATGACGAGATTTTCCCACTGTTTCTTTTTGCCCCGTGTTTCATTTTGCCCCATGCTCCCCTAGTTTTTATGTAATTGTACGTCAGTATTTAGCTGCCATCGGGCGACAATCATTACGTTTGTAGGGTTTTGTCTTACTTGAAATTTGAAAATATTTAAATAATTCAGGAGCGAAGTGGTAAACCGGTTCAAGTCAATTGTGACTAGTGGCCAGTTTTCAATTAATATCTCGGAATGGGAGGGAGATAGCAAAATTTTTGTTCTAACCTTTTTCGTAGAACGAAGAGAGAGCTACAAAAAATGTGGATATGAAAATTTCGCTATCTGCAGTGGATTCGGACATATTCGACATAAATCAATTTATGAGATGAATCTATCGAAAATTATATTTGTTTGTTGCGTCAATTCTCTCAGAGATTATGTTACTTTCACGTGCATTTTTCAATAGATATTTGTTCATAGAAGAAAGGATTTAGGCGTTGACTCCTCTGGGATTATTTCAGCTAGAATTCTTGAATAATAATTTCCAAGTTTTTAGTCTTCGATTTTGTTACCAGAAATAAGTGAAAATGCAACGAAGAGTTGTACGGATTCTCGATTTAGTGAGAATTAGTCTAATTAACTAGTATTTAATGTAGAATTGATGCTCATTCAGTCTGACCAATCAATTAATGAATTTTTAGAATTGTAATTAAAATTAATTAATTAATTAATGAGATAAAATCTTGTTTCATGTTTGATTTCAGGTACAGTACACACACTGGAAGCAGACTGTATTCTATTTTGACGAGTATATGACCGTCAAGAAGGGGGAGGAGATCTACGGGGTTTTCTCCATGAAACCCAATGCCAGGAATTATCGGGATCTTGATTTCAGTATTGAGTTGGACTTTAAGGGGGAATTGTGCCAAGTTCATGAGACCAATACCTATCGTATGCGCTGATTGGGGGTGGGGGGTTTTATCGGGCTCGGGGAGGGGAGTGAGGGGCCACTGGAGGGAGGAGGGAGATGACTCTGGGTTTAGGGGCTTCGGAGGCATTTGCATAATAGAGGTTTTCAGACTCTGAAAGGGTTGAGCATTTATTCTGTGGAGGTTTCCGGAGATGATGGGCTCAGGGGAGAGATGATTTTTTGGGAAGGATTTCGTAATCTACAAAAGATGACGATTTTTTTGCTAAATTTCAATTTTAATTATAATTTTGTTTGGGTTTTCTCATCTTTTTTTAAATTTTCGTGAACTATCCTTGAGACGAAATTGAACAGAAGTGTTTTATGGTGAAGTTTACTTTCCGCAAAAATAAAATCTCTCATTTTTAAAGACATTTACAAAATAGATTACGAAATCTTAAATTTCATGCTCGCAGATTTTTGCTGATAACTTCTACCCTAATAGATTTAGGAAAAAATGTCCGGGGCATTTTTTGTAGGAAATTAAATTCCCCACAGAAAAGATCTTATGAGTTTTTCCCGTAAACCCAACAGATCTCGAGATAATCACAGGATAATGAATACGAAATTGGAATTGTCGACTTTAATCACTTCCCTGCAGTCATCACCCACAAATTCCCAGATGTCAGTAAAAAAATGATGTCTAGTGAACTCACCCCCTCGCTGGTCCACTATACTGGGAAAATATCACTGGATGCTGTGACATCTCTTCCGATAAATAGGATGCGTCTGCATCATCAAAACACGAATGAAAACGAACGCCTGAAGATTTAAATCATTTAGTTTTTGAAGGGTGCTGGACCCTGATACACTCGATCAAGTGGAACATCGTATTTTAGTACTGTAATACACGTAAAATTTAGGTTTTTATTTATAAAAAAGCGAAAATTGAAAGATGACTCTCAGTGAATTTCAGAATTTTTAAGGTACAATACGTTGAGTTGATGGAAGTTTTTTTTATCGAGGCATTGTACTGATGACAAATGTACGGGTGACATCACCACACTCCATAGTTACTATTATAGGGGAAAAAAGCAGAATCGAAAGAAATAAGAAGGTTGATACGTTTAATACGGTAACAAGTCGTTTATTATTTCCAAAACCCCATCCCTTCTTCACTCGTTATTTCCCCCTTTGCGACGTAATTGCGGCATTTTCTTGGGAGGAAAACGTCAACAGACACTTCTTCTAGAGAAGTGAATGCATAATTACGAAAATTCTCCCTCGAGAAATTTTTTTTGAGTCGAATAATTCTCTTGTGATGTTCATTACGTCGTTGCGAGACCCTTGAGGAAGTTTGCTAGCTTCTGGGTCTTGTAATCAGTCCTCAGTTGGATGAAACTGACCAGAGTGGCTCGATCCAGCATTGCCTGCGTCAAAAAATGAGAAAAATTATTAATCAGTTTTCAATTTTAAAAGATTTCTTTGGGAAATTACACGTTTTTTCAATAGAAATATTCGACAGAAATTGTATAGTCAAAATCAATAGAAAAGTTTCTAGTTGATTAGAAGTGGGAAATTTTCTGTTTTTTTCACTCAATTTTTTTCTCTGATTGCACAGAAAACATCTCAATAGATATTTTTTTCAATAAAATATTTTCTACTGAGAATTGTCACTGAAACAAAATAATTCTATTGGACTTCTCTTAAAAAAATTCCGCGTTTTTTCTACATACTTTAAAAAAAAAAAATACAATTAAATTCTCAATAAAAATCTAAGAACTCACCAGTTGATCCCCAGTGCACACTTGCATAAGATTCGCCGGTTTCACCAGCAGTAAATTACACAAAGCATGAAGAGTATCGAACAGCGAGCTAACGATCCCCACCCCCAGCTCCTTCACGCACTTCCTATACTCATTCATATCGCAGATAGCGCACATGGCCCCAGCCGAGTTGAACTGGAACCCCTGGAGATGTTCGTAAATGACCCTGTGGAACCTGTAACGATATTTCATTCGAATCACCCCTCCTTATTACATTATTCGATATTAATCCAGTATTAAAATAATTATTTCAATTGTACAACTCCTCTGACAAGTGATTTTCCATTTATTAATTTGTGATTTGAGGAGTTTTTAATACTTTTCATCAAAATTTATCAAATAATTGGCTGAATGATTAATGTTCTGCTTCTCAGGATGAAAATATCTCATACAGAGGAAAATTTATCAACAAATATTTTATCCCTAAATTACAAGATTGCTATCATATCATTATTATTGTTTCATTTAAGGGTTCATTTCTTGTCTGTGATTATCAGACAGCCGAAACGAGCATGGGAGTATCGAATAACGAAGGAGTAGTGGTAGAAATGACATTTCTTGCGTGTACAGAGAATGCAATTTTGTTTGCTCCACTAAATCTATTTTTGCGACAGAAATTTTTCATTCCGGCGCACTCTCTGCACGTCTGGCCCAAAAAATCCTCTTGATAATTTTGAAAAACCTATTTTCACGGCGCAAGTAAGACTTGTTTGAGAACATTGTCGTTTTTCTCTCAATGCACTGAGAAAAAAAATTATTTTTGCCAAATACCCATTTACTTGAGAGAAGTATTTATTTTTTCAATTCCATACTTCTCCTGCCGAGTCATTCCCGGTCAATTCTCATTAGGCTTCAATTGTAACAATTATATTGCTATAGAAGATGATCATGTTAGCTATGATCTTGAGTGAACTCCCTCAATAATTATCAACATTAAAAAACTTCAAAATTCTTTCCCCTAGAAAACAAGAAATTGAGGAAAAATGAATAATTATTGATGGAGTTCATGTAGAGCATAGTCTTCCTCTAGAGCAACATGATTGTCATAATTGCAACCTAATCGGACTCGTCTGGGAATGACTCCGGTAGAGAAATTCGACTTTAAAAAATTAATACTTCTCTCAAGTAAATGGATATTTGGCAAAAATATATTTTTTTCTCAGTGTGTACTCATGAAATATGAGAATAAAAGACGATGCTGTGACCGACCTGATCCCCAGCTCCATCATGACATTCTCGCAGTTCTTCCCATCGAGGCTGTCCCTGATGTGCCTGATCATGCTGGTGACGTACTGCACCACAGCGAGACAGGCTGGAGTACTCAGGGTGTCGACATCCCCCTCAGGCTTGAAGTCAGTCTTCTTCTGCTCACTCTGCAGGTACATCCTGACCCAGCCCACGATGGCGTTGATGCTCCTGTCCAGTCCAGTGTCCAGCTTCATCTCGATCTGCAGCAGAACGGACTTCTGCCTCGACGAACAGTCCCCATGCTTCGGCGTGGAGATCACCAGGGGCACGAGGCTGTCGTTGAACTGCTCCTCGAGAAGTTTAACGATCGCGTTGCACTGCCTCGCTATTCTGAAGAAGTGAATGTCAGGGGGAGTTCTGCTCTCTGGGATGGGGACACTCTGGAGGCCCAGCTCGAGGGCGTAGTCGACGTGCTCGTTCATCAGGTGCTGGAGGAGGATCTCCAGGATCATCAGGGCGTTGAGGGGCAGGTCCCCTGGCTGGGAGAGCGCCTGGCACCTCTGGCACGCCAGCTTCGAACGCTGGAGGAGGGCTATGGCCAGCTCCTCCGAGAGGAAGGTCTCCCCACCGTAGTCCTCGATCTGGGCGATGTTTATGTTGGCTCTGGTGCCCAGCACTGCCTGCAGGTCACGTCGGAGCTCCTGGAAGCCACCCGTCTGCAGCTGCTTCTTCTGGTGATTCTTCGACTCGTAGTATTCGATCAGAAGGGCGGATGATTTCTCACGCAGCGCCTTCAACTCGATGCTGGAGGGAGGGAGAGTGAATTATTTTGGTAACGAGATTTTATTTCCCCTGTGAAAAATCCCCCGGAAATTTTTTCCTGGAAAATTTTCCACAGCAGCAATTCATTGAATTCCAAATTCACGTAATTGGGAATTAAAAAATACGATTTTTGTCGTTAACTTTTTCATTTTTGGCTTGTGAGAAAAAATTAATTTCAAAGGGGAGAATTCGCTAAACAATTTATTTAAAAAATATCTAATATCGGTCCATTCCATATATTTTTCAAATTTATAAAGAATGGATTAAAAAATTATGAAATATATTATAATAAAAAAAAGCAACATTGTATTATATTATTGATATTGTTTTTTATATTTATAAATATTATTATAAATATATAATATTTTATATGTCAATTTTTTTATGTAAATTGCGCCAATTTAAAATATTTTTGATATAATAGTTGTCACTATTTTCCTGAGACATTTGAGATTCTCTGAAAATATTCTAGTCCTTTAATTTATCGTATTCTCACATTTCAGGCCATTCTCCATGATTTCCCATTAAAATTCGAAAATCCAAAAATAAAACAATTCCAATTTGTTGATTTGGGCGCAAAATATGCGATAATTTGTGAATTATATTACTAAAGACGTGAATTTACCTCGGATAAGTATCCAGATGCTTCTGAAAAATATTTCTCGTCAATTTAGTCAAGTAGGCCTCATCAGTTCCCATGTCAAACTGCCTCAAGTCCATCGACAACTTCGTTGTCTTCGAGTAGAGATCGTACAAATTGCTCAAGTACTTATCGGAGTCTGTTTGGTCACTCAGCTTGGCAACTGCATACTTCTGCAGCCTCAGGTGATAAATATTGAGGACAAATTTCGCCATGACCTGCTCGGGGTTCGAGAAGACCTGCTGCATGAGTTTGTAATTCTTCTGGCACATGGGGATGACGTTCAGGAAAACGTCCTTGGAGCCGAACGAGCCCATCTGGCTCTGCTCTATGAACGCGTTTATGCACTGGGAGTATCCCTTGAAGTGCGACAAGACACTCGCCAATTCCTTCATTCGCTCCGCGTCGTCGCTGTTGTGGGCCCTGACGAATTCCTCGATCAGACTCCTCTCGATTTCGTCGTACTTCGAGGCTATTTTCTCCTTCGCCTCGTTGAACTTGTCGGAGGGGAGCTCTTGGGATATCAGGTGGAGTTTTTGGATGACATCTGCTGCCACGTCCAACTAAAGGTCATGGAGAATGACATCGAGGGGATTTAGAGCCGAAAAAAGTGGGAAATTTCACGTTTCGATTAATGTTCGGTTGAATTACTAATTTTTGAGCAGCAGCAGAGGAAAATTCCCTTATTTACTTGAATTTATAATTAAAGAATGGATATTTAGCACCAAATTACACTCATTTTTGATTAGTTGAACATTTGAATATATTTAGATGACATTTCGTAGTTTTCTTAATTTTCTGTTAATTGGCAGTTGATTCAGATTTCTACGAAATTTACCGGAAAAATGTTTATTTCATACAGAAGTAGAAATAAATGGCTACACATTTATTTGGAGACATTTGTGCAGTGTGAAGAAAATATAAAATAGTTTATATTCATAGTTTTGGAGAAAAGAATGGTGAAATTGCAAATTTCACTGAAAATCCAATGGAATTCCAAATATTTAACAGCAGGTAGACCAGAATTTCCCAATTCCCTTGAATTTCCCTTCAAAAGCTAAATATTCAGTCCCAAATTACCCTCAATTTTCAATAAATTAAAAATTCCCGAATTTCCCTCATTTTCCTCAATTTTCTTTCAACTTAACTTCACATTTAAACGTAAAGTCACATTTTCCCTGATTTTTTCACCAAATTGCAGTCGAGTCTTGCCGAAAAAAAATGAACACCTGAAAAAAGAAAATTAACTGACGACTGATTTCTCACCGTTGATTTATCCGTGAAGATGGGATCAGTCAGTGGTCCAGGGCTCAAAAACTCGGAGAAGTGTCTCATCAACTTCTGGGCCTCCACAGCCCTGGCCCTGGGGGTGTTGACGCTCTCCAGCTGGTCCCCCAGGTGGAGGACCTTCGTCGCAACGAAGTTGATCCTTTCATCCAGCTGATGGAACAGCTCCATCGCCCTCTTGTTCTTGTCCTGCAGCTCAATGATCTCCAGAGCGTGCCTGGTGTCCTCCTCCTTGAGGGCGAGCTCCAGCTTCTCGCACTTCTTCTGCTGGCGCTCCTCGAGGACCTGGAGGTCCTTGATGGCGTGGACGAAGGTCTCGTGCACCAGAACAGGGTCGAACGAGCCTTTCAGCCCGTCCACCACTGAATCATTCACTGTTCTCCAGGCCAGACGCTCCACGAACTCCTCAGGGTCGAAGGGCTCCTGACGAAATGATTTTTCATTTGCCAGGAATTTTTTTTTTTCATTGGTTGCGAACGATTTTTTCATACTGCTTGGTATGAACATGTGGAGTTTAACGAGTGGGTAATATTTTCAGCCAGATTTTAATTCATTTTATTCTCTTTTATTTCATTTTTTGTTATTTTGAGAATTTTGGGAATGTGGACTTAGCTGAGTTTTCGAGGGATATCTCGAAATCTAAGGGAGATAGCGAAATTTTTGTAATAACCTTTTTTGTAGAGCGAACTGGGGGCTACAAAAAAGGTGGTAACAAAATTTTTGATATCTGCCTTAGATTCCGAGATATTCATTAAAAACTGGCGAATATCGCTCAAGACTTTTCCCAGGCCTTTCTCAGTTATTTAATTATTTATCGGATTGAGTTGTAATTAGGGATACACCCAGGGGAATAGTTTATTAAAATTAAATTAATTGTCGAAACACTTGTAAGAAAGCTTTCATTAAAAATTACACTTGAAGTTTTTTTTTTCTTATTTTATATTATTAGAAATTTATTGACTTATTTATTTATTACATTTTTACTGGAATAAATACGTGAGTTTATGAATTTTCAACAAGAATATATAAATTAAAGAATAAGAATAAATAAATTCTAAAAAAAAGTTTCATGTGTCTTACAAACGTTATTTTTCTGGGTTTAGCACCTGTCAACGTTTTTATTCACTCAAAATCCCACAAAAAAACAGTGGATATTTCAATAAAAAATTCTCAAAGAATTACGTTTACATTCAGACACCTGTCAAGAGCATTATTTTATAGGTTTTGAGCTAAATTCAAGTAATTTTATCCCAAAAATTTTTTTATTTTAATTTTACCCTAAAATTCACAGAATTTGATTGTAATTTTGGGGTAAAATTAAAATAAAAAGATTTTAGGGGTAAAATTACTTGAATTACAATAATTACAATAATTATTTTATTGTAAATTATTGTATTGTATTGGGGTAAAATTACAATAAAATTCTGTGAATTTTGGGGCAGAGGTCACGAGAATTCGAAATTTGGAATTTTTGACGGTTCTACTGACACTAATTGACGTCTATTGTTGCCCTCACCTGTTCGAGCTCCTTCATATACTGTTGCATCATCTCGAAGGGCTGTATTGTCAACAATATCACTCCAACCCTGAATCCCCCATTTGTTCACGAAAATAAATTAATTTCCTCGATCATAACTGTTTATTTTTATTCAGAAAAAACGTCAGAGTGTCATTTCCAGAGGTTAGTTGCTGTTTTTTTGACATATTAAGGGCGTCACCAGTGGAGATTCCACCTTTATCGACTCAACTCATCGCTGAATCCCTTGTTTACATCTTCAGAGGCTGCGGAACGTCAATTTTTCGTTTTTCATCGTAAAAATTGAGCATTCAACTGCTAAACTGGCGACGATGATGTCCGTGAGGCCTGGTGAGTCGATTTTTATTCGGTTAAGGGTCATTTGGGTGGATTTTTGGGCGGCGGTGGTGGAGCGAGGGGAAAATAACCTCGTTCTAGGGTTTTAATTGGTCTTCATGGGCTCACAGACAATCCCCTGGGGCTCTCCTGGCACGACAGCGCCTGGATCCCCATCCTCAACCCCAGCAACATCATGGACTACTTCTCCGAACGTAGCAATCCGTTCTACGACAGCTCTTGCAACAATGCACTCATCAAGATGCAGAGGCTCAATCCAGAACAACTTCAGTGAGTTTTTGGTCTTCAGTTTTTTCTTCAGGGAGAATTCATGTTTGCAGAATTATTTTTGGTCATTTTTTAAGGGAATGGGGTCACGAGAAATTTTTATTTATTTTCATTTACATTTTTTTGTGAAAAAAAATATATTGGAAAATTATTAAGACTTTCTCTGCAGAAATTAAAATTCTCGCATTTCAATTTCAAAATGTGCATATTAAATTCTACGTTGTTTAATTCTAACTTTGAAATATTTAATTAATTAATTAATTTAATAATTAATTACTATTTATTAATAAATATGATTAAATTAATTAACCAAATCTTCGGGGTTTTTTGATAACTAATAATTAATAAATATTATGAAATTAATTAATAATTAATTTTAATTATTTAGATTTAATTTCATTTTCTATTCAATTTTCCGTGAAATTGAGCCAGGAAAAACAGAAAATTTGACTAGTCTGTTAGCAATTTTTTTTTTAGCAATTTCAATGTTTTGGGTATTTAACTGGGATTTTTTTGTTGTACAGAAACATGACAGGACTCGAATATATCCTACTCCACGTGCAGGAGCCCATTCTCTACGTCATCAGAAAGCAAAATCGTTATTCACCAACTCAGGTCACTCCACTCGCCGATTACTACATCATCGCTGGGGTTGTGTATCAAGCACCTGATCTCGCGTCTGTTGTTAATTCAAGACTTGTGAGTAATCATCCTCAAAAAAATTTTATAGAATCTCATTGAGTCCCAAAGCTATTGAAAATAGTGTAAACATAACTTGAGTTTTTAAGATTAAAATCTGAGAGAATCTAAATCTTCATTTCAATAATTTAGGCATAAAAACAATCATTGCATTTATTCCTAATAATTATTTTCAATTATTTTTATTAGAATAATTTAATTAATCTTAATTATTCAAGTTTTTAAACTTTCTTCTTTGTTCTCCTGACTTTAAAAATCTGCTGTTGAATTCCCCAACTTTTTATTATTCCCCGCAGTTGTCGACAATTCACCACCTCCAATCAGCCTTCGAGGAGGCCAGTGGGTGCTCGCGATATCACCCGAGCAAGGGCTACTCCTGGGACTTCAAGAACGGGAAATCCCTGGCTACGAAGAAGGAAGTGCCTTCCCGAGAGGAACCCAGCTCTCTCTTTCAGCGTCAGAGAGTTGATATGCTGCTTGCTGAGATCACTAGGAAATTCCCTCTGCCTGTGCCCAAACCAGTGCAGCCCCCAGCTGATCCTCGTGAGTAGAATATTCAGGATAAAATGACGAATTGAATCTTATTGTTGTTGATTCATAAAGCAGAATAATTATTGAATATTCTTACACCTGAAATTAAATTGAATTTTCCACAAAGACTTGAAAAACATCTGAACTCAATTTTTATTGGCAATTGATAATTTATCAATTCATTTATCAAATTATCAATTAATCAATCAATTGATAATTTGATAAATGAATTAATAAATGAAGAAACTTTGTAGAAAATTCAATTCAGATTTCCGGATAAAGATTTGATGTACAAATTTTTATCAATTGATTAATTGATTAATTGACAATAATTTATCACAATTTAACAAATAATTTGATAAATTCATTTGAACTCAATTCATCAAATGAATTTATCAAATTATTAGCTAAATTGTGATAAATTATTGTCAATTAATCAATTTATCAATTGATAAAAATTTGTGCATCAAATCTTTATCCGGAAATCTGAATTGAATTTTCTCCAAAGTTTCTTCATTTCTCCTCAGATCTATCACTTTCTAAAATAATGAGTAAATGCATTCTACAATTTATTTTTGCTCTCCACAATTTAATTACTGAATTAACCCTTCAATTAATTTTAATTTTTCAGCTGTTGAAGTGAAGCAAGAAAAGACTGATAAAAAGGACATGAGGCCTCCACCAGAGAAAAAACCGCGAACTAATTAACAAATAGAATTAAGTAAAAGGAAACTAGAACATAAATGTAAATATTAAATAATTTTCTGTATTATTTTCTACGAAAAAAGAATGCGATGGCAATGGAAACGCGAAAATAATGAGTGAACACGAGACATGATAGAGAAAAGAATTTATTTATGCAACAGAATATTGCTTAAGCACATGATTATGAAGAGAACTGACGATTGACGAATGGGAATTTATCTGTTCATGATTTCTCCTCACTCCAAGAGCTCCAGGCCCCACTTCCCTGAGTCCAGCTCACCGCACACCTCCTCTCGATTGAACTCGATGACTTGGAAGCCTTCAGTATCTTGCAGGTCTGATTTAGAATATCTGTAGAATAAATATTCATCGACGAACAACTTCAGGGGTTTTCCTCTGCGCTCCGTCCACTCCTGCGCAACTTCCAGGGATTCCAGGGTAATCGGACAATTCACGATGCATAGCTTCTCGATGTTGACAGCTGAGTTGAAGAAGTTGTGGATTCCTTCGTCAGTGATCAGGTGGCAGGAAGAGCACATGAGGCCTTTTAGTCTCGGAGTTTCACCAAAAAATGCATCGGTCAGCCTTTTTGACTCCATCACGAGAACTTTCAAGTTCGAGAGCTGCTGCACGCACGTGAGCGATCTGTCACTCAAATTGTCCATTCCTTAAAGGAGTATAAATGTAACTTAAATTTTGAAGATGCAAATGTGAAGGGAATTGTAAAGTCGATGTGAGTCAAAACAGTGGGATTATTATCATTAATAATACAGTTTAGTATTATTGATAATAATTTATTTTAATTAATAATATCAATTAATTGATAATCATACTAGAGTACGGAATTATTATAAATAATACTGGACTGTATTATTAATGATAATTCAGCAGCAAAGGGGTCAAATGGTTTAAGTAGATTTTGGCTATTGGCCAGTTTTCCATGAATATCTCGAAATCTAAGGGAGATAGCAAAATTTTTCTCATAACCTTTTTAGTAGCACTCAATTCGCTCTACAAAAAAGGTTATTATGAAAATTTCGCCATCTCCCTTAAATTCGGAAATATTTCTGAAAAACTCAACTAAAGACTAAATTGACTTTGATGGATTAATCTGTCACAGTCATCAGAGAGAGAATTCGTGCTAAAAATTATCAATTATGAATTAATTTTTTATGTCAAGCATAGATCGGTAATTGCTGGATAAAGGAAAAAAAGTATTAATTTTTTTGGGCATTTTACACAACGTCTGACGTGTAGTTTGGATATACTACTTGAATGAATTAAATATCGGCATTTTTAATTTAATGGTCAATGGTATAATCATCAGATCAAGGAGGAAACGTCGTAAAAATATAGTGAATCTTACCCAGTGTCAAATACTTTAAGCCCTTGTTGTTTCTCAGGATGTTTGAGAGAACAGGCTCTGGTATGTCGCAGTTAATCAATGACAGTTGTTCCAAATTAATTAGACCATCAATCAATTTATCGTCGGTTATACGGAACCCGTGAAGTCTGAGAATTTGCAAATTCTGGAAGTTGGATAGAGCCTGCAAATGGAAATTTACTGGAAATTTATGGAAATTTATTTGGTACATCGTTTTTATTTTTTTGAAAATCAACCCCTGGGGGTCGCGACGCAGAGAGCTTCAGAGATTTTTAGAACCTTCTGAAGATTTCTGGAATTTGCTTATAAAAAATTGAATTTTGGAAATTCAAAATTTGGAAATTTTAGGAAACTTTCCAGAATTTCAAAAAGTTTAAAAAAATTTCGAACTTTGCCAAAAAATCCCAGAAAATTCTCGCATTTTCTTAAACTTTCGAAAAACTTCTGAAGTTTTTTTTTTAAATTCCATTTTTTTTACAAAATTTCCAGAAAATTCTGCAGTAAACAAAAATTGAGAAAATTCCAAATGTGAAAATTCTGGAGGTCGGCATCCCCCAAAAATTGAATAAATTAAATTGACTCGAGCTGCCCCATCCACTCACTACAGTCAGAGGTATAGTCTGCAGCGTGTTGACCAGCGAGTGGTCCTCCGTCAAATCTGGCGGGAAGATACCCAGCTGCATGTACACATCGTCGAGTCCTTGGAAGATGTACCTAAGTCTATGCGCACCCAAGTCCCTCTCCAGCGCTGCGCGAAAACCATTAGAATTCGATGGGTGACTCAGCACCTCGATCAGCCTGCACTCCAATTTCTCGATGCGCGCGCAGCGCTCCGCAACTTCCTGAAGAAAATTGTGCTCGTGCTGATACAGCTTCAAGGTGACATTCCTCAGCGAGCCCCCCACCCTCGAGAGGATCATCCTCCAGGTGCGAATGTCCCAGCGCTCATTTCCAATTTCCCTGATATTCGACCAGCTGCACCGGCCGCTGTCCCTCCACCGCTGGCAGACCATCTCCAGGAGTAGTTTATCCTTGACCGAGTGGATATTTCGAAAGATCTCGCGCAGACAAAAGTCCGGCAAATTCTGGATGGGCGAGTAGTCGTCCGCTGCCAAAGTGATCATCAAGACCTGATCGTCGTACTTGATCAGCTTCTCCTGGGCGGCTTCCCAGACTTTCCAGGCGTCCGCTTCGCTCTCGAACGTTAGTCTTGCTGTCCTCTCATGCTTGCGAGTGCGCCTCTTCCTCGGATGGCACATATAAGTGCCCCGAATCCTCCCGTATTTTGAGAAAATGGAAATGAACTTTTCGTCATCAATTTTCAGCGGAATTTGATTGACGATTATTATGTTCCAGGGGCCTTGAACCTCAGGAGCGTCATCGCGAGCGTTGGCTTGAGAGGGGGAATGTTCGCTCTTGCATGACTCGTCGAGGAGCGAAAACGCCTCGGAGAGAGCCATTTTCCTTATCAAATTATTGGACTCGTGCGAATCCCTGGGATTCGCAGAACAACTCATTTTCGTTGGTTCTGGTTATAAATTGTTAGTTGAGTTGACAATCTGCTCTCGATGGGCTTCAGTCCGCAGACCACTTGTTGCAGGATACGAACGCTAACTACTGGTGGTTACTGACGCCACCGCTGGGCAACGCTGGCGCCAACATGGCCTTGAAAATTTCCAATTTCGCGAGGGAGAGGAGAAAGAGAGGGAAGAGGCATCTGTGATGCGGATTATACAGAGACTGGAGGCTCTGTAAGAGGTCGGGAGTGACATTCTCCGAGTTTAAGGGTTCAGGGGAGCGATTTTGCTCGTTTTATCACATTATATTAATCCGATAAAATTTTTCATCCGATTTTTATTCTTCGCTATTTTTTTTATGTATTCGTTCAAAATGTGAGGATAGAAATTGAATTGATGGGTATTCTTTCATTATTTGAAAAAATATATCAATTTTAAAACTTTCCGGAGACATTGAAAAATCGAAATGTTCATTTTCTTGCGAATCGATCATCGTCACAACAAAAAGTATCAATCTCCCTCCTACCAATATACTCTCCTTATTATTTATCATGAATATCTCTTCATTCGAAAATGAGAAAAACTCTTCCCACAATTTGTATTTGGGCGCGAAGCGCCCGTTCGCTAGTATCGACATAAAATCGTACATTTCAACCAATGACATTCCTGAATTCGGAATACTCAACTAGGATTGGTTGAAATTTATGATTTTATGTCGACCTAAAACGAGCAAAATCGCTCCGCTGAGTTCTAAATTCTTCAGTATCCAATCAACATCCCCGAATGCACAACTTCCCGGGGGCCAGATTTTGGTCCAAGTGAACCCTCCAATGGCGATGAGTCACGAGAAGTCGGAGAAGGGAGCACGCGCGCTCGGCGAAACGGCGAAGGGGGGATGATCTGAGCAGCATTACACTGACAGATGAATTAATTCAGTAGCGAAGTGGTAAAACGGTTTAAGTCGACTCATCTCCCAGTTGTTTTTGAAGAAAATTTCCGAATCTAAGGGAGATAGCGAAATTTTCGTGATTACATTTGTTGTAGCTCTCAATCGGGTCTACAAAAAAGGTTATATTCAAAAATTGGCTATCCCCCTTAGATTCCGAAATATTTTTGGGCAACCGTAGTGCCCTCTTACAGCACAGTTCAAAACTACTTGTGGGACGGGCTGGAAACAACGCATGAGATTATATTATTCGGAAAATTGTCGGTCAGGAGGGAATCACACACCTACAACGGGAATTTCTTTTGTCAACAGTGACAGCATTACCGGTTGTAAATTTGAAATGCAGAAGGTTCCGCCTGAGATAAATAGAGGGGATTGAATAATTAAAAAAAATTAATGAGAGAGCGACGTAATCAGAAGTTTCCCGGAATTGAACGAAAGAAAAAAATAATCCGTAGTTCATAAAATGAGAAATCAAATACGCGATCTATTTTGCAATTTTCTATTTTTTTGCAATTCTCATTTTTAAAAATTTCTCATTATAATATTTAAGTGCGTGCGATGATTGTTCAATTGAAAATTAGAATTTCCACGATATAAGAGGGAGGAGAGAATTCAATGAGCGGAGGGTGAGTGATTTCAACCGGAAATATGGAACATCTACAAATCCAGAGAAAATTAAATCCAGGAAACGAAGTATTCGTCAAGCCTCCACCACTTGTGAGCGAGCGCCGACGGACAGGGATCCCGAAACTAGATCCCAAACTCAATGTGTCGGCAATGTGTTTCCTGAGACACTTCTCACATCTGCATTAATGTATTAGTGAGCTACAAATGGCCTAATGAAAGCGGAGTAGCAAAGCGGAAACTTCATTTTTCAAAAATTTCAACAGAAGCATTAAGTATTTCCCAAGAGGCGACAGAACAGGCCCAGAGAGTTCGGCATAAGAAATCATGGTTTATAATTTATTCATATATTTACCAATTATTATAGATAAACCGAATGATAGGGTAAAACAATTCCAAACAAAATAAATAAAAATATATATATAAATGTTGAGGGGTACGCTATTGGCCAATAATGTTATATTATTGCCATGATGGGCCTTAAAAAAGCTCAAGGTTTAGTAATGATTCTCGCCACACAATTTTTATTGATGATGATTCTATATTTAATATATAAATGTTGGATAAACATTCTGAATAATTTCTAAATGACAAATTTTACCAGAATCGTTCACGCGCTCATTCCTCACTAATTGAATGATCTTCAAAATGATGAAGTAAAGTCAAACGATTCCGACCACTCCGCGAAATGGCGCCAACTGTGACGAATTACAACAATAAAAAATCCAAAGTGCCGACACGATGCTCAGATGCCAAGAATAATCGTTCACCTCATGGCGATTGACATCAGCCATCAATGTATCCTCAGAACGTTTAAAAATGGCATTTTAACACCACCGTAGGGGCACACTCTCCCAATCCATTCCCATTCTCCCCGGAAGGTCCAAAAAAAAAACGTAACATTAAAATCGACTCGAAAATCTCCGAGAATGGCCCCCACACTCTCACTATCACTCGAAACGATCTTATCCACCCTGGGATACCAGGTATGGGTCGAGCCATCTCCCGTGGTGCCTCTAGTGATGCTGTGTCCGAGGCACTTCACCTCGTGGGCCGATCACCAGGAGCAATCGGCTCCACCAAAGTAGACCAAAGATCAGATTTATCTCTGGTAACGATCTCACGACGTTGGTAAAACGCAGAGAATGGAGACAGAAAGATGGACGAGACAAGTGAGAGCCGGCAAATGGTAGAGAGGAGAGAGAGGGGGAGAGAAGGGAGAAAAAGAGACTGGTGCAGCAGTCTGGAGATCTCTGAATGCCGACTATGGGATTCTTTCTCTCGATGCATGAATTATATACCGTGGGGTTCTTATGCTAATGCTTTAGAAATGTCGAGATACAACTTCAAAGAATATTTTCATTTTAATCGGACCTGTGATTAAGTTACTTTTGATGTTGTGATGGTGATGGGTTCGTGGCCTGGTAAATCGTGGGGTTTTGAGGATTTTTTTGTACCTGGTTGATCACTGTCAGTGATGACATGGTTCTATTAAAAAACGGTGACAGTTTCCAATTTTTGTCATTATAACATAATTCGTAATTTTATTTCGTTTGTTTTCCCTGGTTGGTCCTGTCGGTAGTGGCGTAATTCTTCAGAAATATTGAGACATTCATTCAAACAATTGGTGTAATGTTCTTGCTCTCGATGCGTGAATTATATTCTGTGGGGTTCTTATGCTAATGCTTTAGAAATGTCGAGATACAACTTCAAAGAATATTTTCATTTTAATCGGACCTGTGATTAAGTTACTTTTGATGTTGTGATGGTGATGGGGTCGTGGCCTGGTAAATCGTGGGGTTTTGAGGATTTTTTTGTACCTGGTTGATCACTGTCAGTGATGACATGGTTCTATTAAAAAACGGTGACAGTTTCCAATTTTTGTCATTATAACATAATTCGTAATTTTATTTCGTTTTTTTTCCCTGGTTGATCCTGTCGGTAGTGGCGTAATTCTTCAGAAATATTGAGACATTCATTCAAACAATTGGTGTAATGTTCTTGCTCTCGATGCGTGAATTATATTCTGTGGGGTTCTTATGCTAATGCTTTAAAAATGTCGAGATACAACTTCAAAGAATATTTTCATTTTAATCGGACCTGTGATTAAGTTACTTTTGATGTTGTGATGGCGATGGCTTCGTGGCCTGGTAAATCGTGGGGTTTTGAGGATTTTTTTGTACCTGGTTGATCACTGTCAGTGATGACATGGTTCTATTAAAAAACGGTGACAGTTTCCAATTTTTGTCATTATAACATAATTCGTAATTTTATTTCGTTTATTTTCCCTGGTTGATCCTGTCGGTAGTGGCGTAATTCTTCAGAAATATTGAGACATTCATTCAAACAATTGGTGTAATGTTCTTGCTCTCGATGCGTGAATTATATTCTGTGGGGTTCTTATGCTAATGCTTTAGAAATGTCGAGATACAATTTCAAAGAATATTTTCATTTTAATCGTACCTGTGATTAAGTTACTTTTGATGTTGTGATGGTGATGGGTTTGTGGCCAGGTAAATCGTGGGGTTTTGAGGATTTTTTTGTACCTGGTTGATCACTGTCAGTGATGACATGGTTCTATTAAAAAACGGTGACAGTTTCCAATTTTTGTCATTATAACATAATTCGTAATTTTATTTCGTTTATTTTCCCTGGTTGATCCTGTCGGTAGTGGCGTAATTCTTCAGAAATATTGAGACATTCATTCAAACAATTGGTGTAATGTTCTTGCTCTCGATGCGTGAATTATATTCTGTGGGGTTCTCATGCTAATGCTTTAGAAATGTCGAGATACAACTTCAAAGAATATTTTCATTTTAATCGTACCTGTGATTAAGTTACTTTTGATGTTGTGATGGTGATGGGTTCGTGGCCTGGTAAATCGTGGGGTTTTGAGGATTTTTTTGTACCTGGTTGATCACTGTCAGTGATGACATGGTTCTATTAAAAAACGGTGACAGTTTCCAATTTTTGTCATTATAACATAATTCGTAATTTTATTTCGTTTATTTTCCCTGGTTGATCCTCTCAGTAGTAATGGGTCTGATGAGATTTTTAATGTTTTTCAAAGTGTGGGGTTTTGAGGATTTTTTGTACCTGGTTGATCACTGTCAGTAATGAAATTGTTATTGAAAAATGATGACATGCGCCTTCATAAGTCACGCTAGAGTATTCTTGAGAAAATTGTGGGTCCCATGAACAGTTTCCAACTTTTGCCGTCACAACAGAATTCTTAATTTCATCTCATTTGAAATGAAGAAACATTGAGATAGGACTTCAAACAAACTGTCTAATCTCCCAAGCGGTTTGAAAGGTCACTTTTGATGTGAGGTCATTAGCTTTCGACATCTTCTTTTGATGACTCCCCTTACTTTCATTATTCATGGTTTTCCCTGATTGATCTTGTCAGTCGTGATATATTGACTAAAAAATTATGGGATACGCGGCGCTGTATCGCGTATTCACCGACACCTTGTGCATACTAATGTTCCTTCATTTTTTACATTTTCAAGTCACAGCTGATCTCAATATCGAGATGATGTTTTTAATTATTCCTTCATCCCTGGTTGATCCCGCCAGTAGTAATATATTCACTTCCCCAATTATCAACCGTCAGGAAAAAAGTGAACTTTCTAAAATCGACGGTTTACAAATTGATTATTAACATCCCCAGGCTTATCGCTTCTCAATGGGACAAGACCTTGTCTCCTAAACACTAGAATATCCCGCACGACAGACATAACACCCCGCGTGTAATACTGTCTCGTTCCCATACCCGCCGGAGAAAAAAAGAGAATGGAAAATAAAGAAAGATCCTTTTCCTGAGAAGCGCGACGAATTGACTACACAACTGTGCGGGATCCTCGATCCCTCTGCTGTCACTCAATTTCGAAACGCTTCGCACCCGCGTTTGTATACTTGCGTGGGCATCAAATGATTATTTCAGAGGTGATATTCCGTCGAGGGGATAGACAGTGATCCCAGTGGTTTAACCAATCTGATTCGATATTCGGATTCAATGAAATCTCGAATACGCTGATGGCTTGCACGAATTATTTCGTGGGAAATTGTAAGTGATTCGTATTTTTTTTTCGTTCCAAAAAATGAATTATTTGAATATTATTTTGCCAATCAAATTTCGCGTTCCAGACAGAAATTTACAAAGAGATTTTGTTTGGAAATTTCAGACATTTGATTGACAGAATTATATTTTTTCTCAGTATATTTTCGATCCACCGAATTAAACGGGTGAGGGGCATGTTCTGTGGTGGTAGACGTGTCAAAAAATTCCCACCTTTCACGCCTAATGTCATCGCGAAATGATCAAACCCGCAGATGTTGACTGCAATATACATTTTATGGATGCCGATAGGGGTAGGTGAATCGGAGCTCCATAATTTTCACTTCATAAATGTCAGGGGAATGAATGTCGAAGTGTGTGTATGAATCAGTGAGATTATTTTGAGGTGCTGAGGCCATTGAGGAAAATAAAATTCCATTTTGATTTCGCGCATTGAAATTGTAAATCCCATTCTGTAAATTTTTCTCTTGTAAAATTTTTTTTAATAGTGTCATATTTTTTGCGATTAATTATCTGCAAAGGGTTGAGTTTTTAATTAATTATATTAAATTATATAAATAATTAATAATATTAATAATATTTTTATAATTTATATATTAAATTATATAAATAATTAATAATAATTATAAAAATATTATAATTATTATTATAATAATCTAGAAAAAACTCATTATATTTTGTTGAAAAGAATTATTATTATTATTATTATTATTATTATTCTATAATATAATTATTATTAATTAATTATAATAATAATTAATAATGATTAATATTATTAATAATTGTTATTATAATCATGATTTATTATTAAATAATTGATAAATAGTATTAATATTTATTTTTAAATTAATATTTATCAATTATTTAATAATAAATAATTATTATTATTCTTATATATTTTTTATTGAATCTTTCGTGCAGTAAAATTTGACACAATTTTCCAGTGAATTTTTATCCAACTTTTCTCTCCGTCCACGTGTTGGAAAAAAAAACATGTCTCTGGGAAAAAGGTGAGAGCGCGAGGGTGGGCGTCAACCCACCAGTCCAGACAAGGCTGGGTAGGAGTTGCTGGTTGGGTCGGAGGAGTCAAGCGAGTTTGCCATCGTGTTTTCGAATACGAGGACTGAGTGAAGCGCGGGCGTCACGACGACGTCGGCATCGCGGCACGCCAAGCCTCGGCCAATCCGTCCCTCAGCAGCCATGTCGGCTGCGTTACTGGGGCGGAGCGCACGCGAACTCTTTCCCCATCGCCAGGCATTCTTCACGAGTGTGGTTGCTGGATTTCTGGGGTTGGCATGACTGGATTAAATTGGGGGAATTATTTTCATTTTGGGGGGCTTTGATCGGGGGGATTGGAAGGGAAATTGGCTCACGGGTGGGGCTGGACCGGCGGCCGAGGCACTGCCGGGACTCCGCCGGTGATCAGGCAGTCATGGGAAAATTTATAATTTATTGGGAAGGATCTAATTATTGAATGATATGAAAAATTTATGGTGGGAACACTAGTGTCTTATATTGAGGCACTTTGGGCCCTTTTTCTCAAATTAAGAGAATGAGACGTGCATTGCGAATATTCTGAGTGTCTTAGTCGAGGGTTTTTCATTTTAAAAATAAAAATAAATAAAATTGAAAATATAAATGAAAATTAATTGAATAATTCAATTAAATTATCACGAAAGTAGACGGTAAGACACCTTTTGTGCCTAATGTCTTAAATTAAGACGCCTTGAGGGCACTAGTTTTTAAAGTGTAGTCGATTATTTTGCCCTTTTTTTGATAATATTGATAATTTTTTACCAAAACAGACGAAATTTGATAAAAAAGTAAAAAGATTTTTCTTTGAATCTTGAAAGATCTCCGAATTGAATTTGACGTTTATCGCGAGGGAATAAACTCGGAGACAAATTAAATTTCTGACTCATGGAATGGAAAAATGGGGACAACCGCTGATAGAATTCTACGATCTATCCATTAATTGAAAAGAAGAGCATAAAAATTGGAATTTAAATAAAAAACGTTCCACTCATTCTTTCACTCCATTCCAATTTTCAAACATAAATCGATCCTTATTTATTGCTTGCGTTTCCCAACTCAAATCAAATGACATTTCATTCTCTCCCGCCTCTAAAAATTCTCCAGAAAAGCATAAAATAGTCTTTATCATCGGCTCCTCCGCTCAACAAAGCAACCGTCACATAACTCAAGATTGTAATTATCCAGATGCCCTGCAAAGATACAAAAGTATAATTGAAAATTATTCCTCAGGACTTGTCGTATTTTCCACGTAATTATGACATTGTGCTCAAGTTCTACCTGTTGTCACACCAAATCCGTTAATTATTCTCCTCTCTTGACCGTCAGAATGAAAAAAAATATGAAAATAATATTGTCTCTCACTTTTGTATTCTGATTTATGGACGAGCCCCGGGGGGAACAAGATCAAGAGACTTCTATTTTTCTCTCTCTGAGGCCTTTTAGCGCGCTCGAGATATACTGAAATGCCATCGGTCCATACTACAACGTGTGGGCGGATTGAATCCCATAAATACTCGCGGCATGTAAACATGGGATTCCAATGTTTCCTCGCTCTGTGCGCGTACGCAATATCTCATACTTCTCCGGGATTTTTCCGCTTTCAAATAAACGATCAACTGGGAAATTTTGGGGAAATGGGGATTTCTGAGAGGGCATTGAAAGCATCTTGATGGTTTGGCAATAATCAAGTGTGGATTCTTGACGGAAGGCCAATAATCAAAGGAAATCACCGATTTTTTTGCAAATTTCCTTTGCGACCCGATGTTGGGAATTTTTTTTTCTGACTTAGCTTCAGACATTTATATCTCGAGGGGATAATTTTTCTGGATAAAACATCCAGTTGAACGATTTTCTGTAGGAATTCCTCGACATGAGTTTCCCAATTTTTTTCGCTCTATTGTTCTCCGCTTTTCATTTTGAAAAATCAAACGAGGAAACTTGAAATATTTGAGGCAATTTTGAGAAGATAAACTCAATAGAACAAGTTGTGTAGATAAATATTTTCTAATAGAAGTTAATATTAATAAATTCATAAATTAATCCAATAGAATTCTTTGGAAATCTCAATGGAAAGAAAGACTTCAATAAGAAGTTGAAAGTAACAAATGAAAAAAATGATTTGAATGTAATAAACATTTGAACAATTGACAACTGTAAAATTCAAATTAGTCAATTGTAAAATGAAACCAACAAAATCAAATTTTACAACGAAATTTCACCCGACTACTTGCAAGCGAGAAGAATCTTTTGGAACGACGCAACAAGATTTTCCATCAGGTTTTTTCGTACCAGTGCACACTCATTACACAACTGCCATAAATACTCATCAAATGGCATTAATTTCCCGCTGCAAAGAGACGACTGCAAGTGCGAATAAAAAATCACCAAATCGCATAATCAAAAGCGTAATAAACACCATCTCCACATGCATCAGCGAGATATTTCTAACGGCGTTTGATATTCTCATAGATATTTACACCATAATTTCGCCCATTGATGCTCCTTACGATTCCCGTCATTTGCATACTGGGCTCCTGGCGTGGAAGATTACAAGGGACTGCGTGCATTTTCAATATTCATAGTGAAAGGTCAGAGGGAGGAAAGCTGTGACGAGGGCAAACTCATTCCACATTCATTCGTTTATGCGAAATATTCAGTGGTTGGGTACAATGTTTCCATCTACCTGTTTTTTCATTCTTTTTTCACTTGACAGCCGTCGCTGCGGGCCATCCGCGTACGATTCAAATCCATTAATTTTTTTTTTAATCCATGATTTTGTAGAGTAGCCGAATTACGTCGTGTAGCAGTCAGAAATTTAATTCGTCTCCGAGTTTATTCGCTCACGATAAAAGTTAAATTCAATTCGGAGAATTAAAGATGGAAAACAAATCTCTTTTTTAACGAATTTCCTCGCTTTTGGTGAATATTGTTAATGTTATTATCAAAAAAAGTGATCCAAGATGTCTTAATTTAAGACTTTAGGCACAATAATGTGTCGTACCGCCTACCTTCGGGGTAGGCATATTTTCGGGGTATTGAATTAATTTTTATTCATGTTTTCAAATTTACTTATTTTTATTTTTCAAACAAAAGATCCTCGAGTCAGACACTCAGAATGTTTACAATGTCTTAATTTGAGACCATCGAAATGTCTTAAATTCCGGGCAACAAAGGTCTTAAAAAAGGCAAAAAAAAAAACTATCATTCAATTTTACTGAAAAGAATTATTATTAGTTGAAATAATTGATTTTTCAGTTTTATAATTATTATTTATATTATTATTATTATTATTATTATTATTATTATTACAGTTATATATATATATATACTACTGTATATCGCCACCGTCTTTCTAACGCCAAATATTATTAAAAACTATCATTATATTTTACTAAAAAGAATTATTATTATTTCAAATAATTGATTTTTCAGTTTTATAATTATTACATTTTATTATTATTATTATCATTATTATAATAAAGGGCGTCAATTTAAGGCACTAGTTTTTTCAATGTAAATTATTCATATCATTCAACAATTTGGTCCTTCCCAATAAATTATAAATTTTCCCACGATGTGCCCCTGATCATCGGCAGTTTTTTTTTGTTGTCTCAAATATTAAATTAGCTAGAGAGTCACTGATGGACCGTAAGTTTAAACACTCTGTACGAGATGCGAACATAAAAGTTTTTTGATTTTAGTTTTTAGGATATGTATATATTGTAAATACCGATTGTTTAACGAATAAAAACCTTGAAAATAAAAAAATTTAATCAAGACATGCAGACCCCAGAAATCCATTTCCGTAAAATTAATTCATCCGACTCAAGTTGAAGAATAAAATCTAAAATCCGTTAATCCCCAACTCGCAAATTAGTTCATATTCTCCCCGATTTCCCCGTAATCTCCTATTTTTACTCCCGAAAAATAATAAATCCACGAGTATATGTCGTATTTAAAACTTCCTCTCACCGAATACGAAGCGAGAAAAGGGGGGAATAAAATTTTTCCGGGACGACTATTCGACTTTACGATCACCGGTCGAATAAATCCGATTAAACGGCTTGAGCACTGGACACCTCGAGAGGGACTGTAACACGTACGGTAAATGGGTAAGGACTCAGCCGCACTCCCCTTGAACTGGTGAGAAAGCCGGGCAGACCCCAAGCCGAGAGAGCGGAAAGTCATCGCTTCTCATCTTTGGGATTTTCTGCTGAGGTTGTATCTTACATTAATGCGATGGGTTATACGCACCCAGTGTGTAATGTGAAATAACAACCTCGGGTGTTGGACATGTTTATCGTTCAAAGAGTACACTTTCCAACGCTGGTCACCCTCCACTGAGTTCCTGATGGTGGTTTTTAAATGTATGATGGAAAAAATTGCACTCCCGGGGGTTTAATTTCTTGAGAACATTTTCATTTGCCGAGAGTCTATTCTCAGGTCTTTATTTTTTATTTTTACTTTTTTTTTGGCTTGTGGAGCTATTGGTGGTCCAAGTATCTTTTACAATTTGGTACAGACCACACTGTAGAGTCAATCCTTTTCAATCATCAATTTTGTCGATTAAAAAAAAACTCATTATATTTTACTGAAAAGAATTATTATTGTTTCAAATAATTGATTTTTCAGTTTTATAATTATTACATTTTGTTATTATTATCAATATTATTATTATTATTATTATTATTACAGGTATATATATATATATTCCAATGTACAGTATTTAATGTAAACTGTAACAAATAAACATTCGTNAAAAAAAAAAAAAAAAAAAAAGAATTCTAAGAGAATTAGAATTTAGAGAGAAAAATCGCCACCGTCCTTGTAACGCCAAATAATATTAAAAACTATCATTATATTTTACTGAAAAGAATTATTATTTTTTTAAACATTCGTGGTTCATAAATAAATAAAATAAGATAAAATAATACAACATAAGTTGTGTAAACTATGGAAGGAGAATATTTCGGCCCCAGGTGAAAATTTTTTAAATATTTTTTTTATATTAATTAATCAAGTTAATTAATGCTAATTTATTTTGCATTAGATTATCCGGAATTTTCAAATTGAAATATTTTCCAAAAACATTAAATTTTTTTTTTTCAACTCATTAAATTTTTTTCAAGTGTGAAATTGCCAGACGAGGAAAAGTCCGAGGCAGTGCATAAAAATGTTTCGCTAATTAATATGGCTTCGAATGGCGTAAAAATCCAAGCACTGCTCTCCCGATTACGATCAGAAAGGTATCGATTGCAATCTATGCGGTTCGAGTGAGTCTCATCGACATCGGTATGACACGGGCCGACGGATACTATACGATACCGGTTGCCTTGTATATCGGTAACCCTACCCTCCCCGGATCCCTCATCAGACAGGATCTTTTTTTTTTTTTTTTTTTTTT